>NC_139960.1:18310567-18323067 GCF_963454915.1 Gymnoscopelus microlampas | reverse complement strand
AAAACCCTTTCACATTTGAAGAAAGGTGATATTTCATGTGCTGCGACTGATTCGGGGCTGGAGTGGCAAGACAGTAATTCATTCAAGAAGTATTAAAAAATGTGTCTCTCTAGGGGTCGGCAAGGAGAGCTGTATGTGTGTGTGATGTCGGGGCGTGTGGCGGCAGGCTGGCCCCAAGTCATAATTTACTGTTTCCCCCCGCCCTAATGAAGTCCTCCTGTGTGTGAGAGAGAGAGGGAGAGGGAGGGGGAGAGAGGGGGAGAGAGAGGGAGAGAGAGATTACTTGATCATACTCCAGCGTCACACAAAGCATCAAAAGTCAAAGCTTTTGCTATATCTTTATTTCAATCCTGAAAAGTTTTGGACATGTGCGGTTTCCACCCACCAGAGACGATATCTCTGCTGTCCGGCAGGAACCAGCTAACTCCAAAATGTTCATTTCTCAGGAAATGACAAAAACAAAACAAAAAGTGGAGTTAGGAGGTTTTGTTCATCATTGATAAGAACAGCTGAATGGACCTCCAAGCTCACAATGAGGTTGGAGGTCAAAAGGGGGTGGAGCCTGGAGTCAGCAAAACCAGCTAACTCCACCCCCTTTGGTGGACTTAGCTGGTTTAGCAGAACGTTTGAGGATCCAATGGAGTTAGCTGCTTTTGTCAGAAGCACTTTTTAATACTTTTCATTGGTTCAATATTATTTTTACCAACACACAGACGTAAAGGGTGTTCAATAGCACTGATTTATGGGGAAAAAAATGCAAAAGCGGAAAAATGGAGTTAGCTGGTTCCTGCCGGACAGCAACGATATGTTTATGACAATATGCACTAAAGTACGGTATGTGGAAGAAGTGGGAAATGGACCAAGGAAAATGACCAGACAAACAGACAGACAGTTAGGAGGTTGACTTGTGGTGTGTGTGGTAAGATCTCTCTCTCTCTCTCTCTCTCTCTCTCTCTCTCTCTCTCTCTCTCTCTCTCTCTCTCTCTCTCTCTCTCGCACGCAGACTTTATCACACACCATTCCTGTTGGCTCATGTCAGTGACCATATCACCAAACACACTACACAGTACTTAACTGACCCTTAGGAGAGGAGAGGAGAGGAGGGAAAAGATAGTGGGAGAGAGGAGAGGCAGGAATGGAGAGATGGAGAGAGGGATTGAAGGGAGGAGAAGGTATTAGCTAAGTGACAAGATGATCTGATGGAGATAAAGCATACGATGAAGGGAGTGTGTGTGTGTGTGTGTGTGTGTGTGTGTGTGTGTGTGTGTGTGTGTGTGTGTGTGTGTGTGTGTGTGTGTGTGTGTGTGTGTGTGTGTGTGTGTGTGTGTGTGTGTGTGTGTGTGTGTGTGTGTGTGTGTGTGTGTGTGTGTGAGGGAGAGGGAGAGGGGGGGCTAAATGAAGAGGAGAGGGGAGGAAAGGCAGTAGAGTTGCAAAAGAGGAAGAGCAGGGAAATGCAATTGAGGAAAAGAGGGGGGGGCAGGAAGTGGACAGGGGGGCTCCACATAGACCCCGCCTGACAGACTTCAAAGACCACCACATGTGACCACCTCCCCCATCCTTTAACAACCTCTCTCTCTCTCTCTCTCTCTCTCTCTCTCTCAATTCATTTCAATTCAAAGGAGCCTGAGAGCCTTTGCCAAAGCAAATATGAAATACAAACAGTCACGTTAAATGGGATAAAGAAATGTTTAAACAGAGCTGTTGTCACATTGAAACTTAAATGCATTTGCCATGAGAAAGTTCTCTCTCTCACTCTCCTTCCCCCCCTCCCCCTCCCTCTCTCTCTCTCTCTCTCTCTCTCTCTCTCTATCTCTCTCTCTCTCTCTGTGTCGTTCTTTCCTTGTGGTCAGTATACGGGGGTCCATGGAGATTAGGATCTTGTGTCCCGACCAGTAAAGACCCCGTAAGAGCCCATAAAACCCAGACACAAAAAAAACCCACATGTGGAGCCCTCAGAACTCTAAGCTCCTCCGATGTGTGTGTGTGCGTGCATGCATATGTGAGTTCGTGAGTGTGTGTGTGCGTGCGTGCATGCACTTGTGTGCATGTGTGTTTTCTAGGTCAAAGACACCTGGGCCATCTTAACTTGCCCTATCTCTAACTAATCCACTACACTCTATCATCTCTCTCTCTCTGTTTCTTATCCCTCTGTACTTTGTCTGTGGGAACAGAGAGAGAGAGAAAGAGAGTGTAGAGGAGAAGAGATACTGTACATGGAGAGAGTACCAGAAAGAAGAAAGATAAATTGGAGAGAGTATGTTATTTAACCCATTAAAACTGGGAAAGTTCTCATTTTGTCGTTTTAGATTTTTAGCTATATAGTAGTCTCGCGTGGCCAGACTGTTGCCTCCCACAATTGTCAAATGTTTCCGGTCATACAGTCTGGGACTCGGAAGCTCTGATCATGATTAGAATATAAACCGGATATGAAGCCTCCTCCCCACTTCCGTTTCGTCTTTACAGTTGCGCAAATCTATCCTAATATAAATACAAATCATCTAAGTATATTTAGCTTGCTGCTTAGCAGAAATAGAAATAAAATAATAAAATGTAAAGATATTTTAAAATATATTTTCGTGAACGGAAGTGCCAGCTTCCTCTCGGATTTGGGGAGTTGTAGTTCCAGACTCTATATAGCATTCAGAGATTGTGGAATAGTTGTCTGGCTACGCGAGACTAGCTATATAGCAACTCTTAGGATTTAGAACAGTGATTCTCAAAAAATGCAGATATACAAGCTCACGTCACTTCATGCTGCTTGTACATCTGCTATTTTTTAACATTTTAGAAAAATCTTGAAAGTGTTTGAAAAATCTTGAATAGTTTTAAAGTTTTTAACACAAATATTCTCTTCTGGGGGTCCCTGGCACGAAACATTTTCAGATGGGGGGGGGGCCAAGAGCATATCATTTTCATTAGTTTGAGAACTACTGATTCCGAAGGCATTCGTAGAATCGGCCTCAGGTCTTAATGGGTTAAAGAAGGAAAGAGAGAGGGTGCGCGTGTGTGCGCACGTGCGCGCGTGTGTGCGTGCATGTGTGTGTGTGTGTGTGTGTGTGTGTGTGTGTGTGTGTGTGTGTGTGTGTGTGTGTGTGTGTGTGTGTGTGTGTGTGTGTGTGTGTGTGTGTGTGTGTGTGTGTGTGTGTGTGTGTGTGTGTGCGCGTGTGCGTGTGCGTGTGTGTGCGCGTGTGAGTGTGAGTTGGAACGGGCAGTGAGCCAAACCTGCAGAATAGAAACATCAAGAGGTCATCTGGCTCACAGGGGCTTCAGATGGGCTAGCTGCCTGGTCCAGTCCAACACACACACACACACACACACACACACACACACACACACACACACACACACACACACACACACACACACACACACACACACACACACACACACACACACACACACACACACACACACACACACACACACGTACACACAGATGTGGCCGTTTGAATACATGTACCATTTACTGTATAATCTGTTGGCTGTGGCTACTTGACTGTGTGTGTTTGGCTGATTTATACTTTGTTGCTCACCGGTGTCATGCTGCACCAAAGATAGCTAACCAGTAGCTATGGGGTAGCCATAGCTTAGTGGTTAGTGAGCCCGCCTGGGTAACCAGGTTGTCCCAAGTACGATTCCAGGCCAGGCCAGCAATGTGTTGATGTGTGTCCCTGAGCAAGACTCTTAACTCTTAATTGCTCACTGTCTTAGACAATGTTTAAAATCCTAAATGTCCCAAAACTATTACTTACTGTAAGTCGCTTTGGATAAAAGCGTCTGCTAAATGACTGTAATGTCATCTAATGCAATGTAACCGATCTACAAACTCACAATGTGTCGCACTGCGACGCATTGTGAGCTGTAGATCGGCTATATTCATGCGCAAATTTTTAAAAAAAAGGCCTTCGACTGGCAAGTTGAAAGACTGCAGAACATAATCAATCAAAGCTCTGTTGACACGCTGGTCCACCAACCAACTGGCTGGCTAGTTAGGTGACAGCGTAATGATTTAATGAATTAATGAATATTGCTGACTTTTCGTTGGCTGACTGAGTGACTGACTTATTAATTGTATAAATTGATGTCTGAATGACACACTGGACCACTGGCTGAGTGGCTGGCTGTCTGAATGAATGAATTATGAATGAATAATAGCTGCCTTACAGGGGCTGGCCCGCTGTTTTGACAGCTATAGCTGTGCGTTTGGCTGGCTAGCGGACTGATTGAATGGCTTAATAAGTGAATGAAGCGCTGTGTGACCCGGGCCAGTGAGGAATTGGCTGAGCTGAATGAGTCACTGGGTGACCGGGTGGAGATTGGAGCGTTTATGGCACACGATGCATGTCGGTGAGAGAGACTTCAGACTATAGGAGGAATGCAAGCACAACTTCAGTCAAAAATAACAAACGATACGAGAAACTTGCCGGGTGTGCAGCTCCAAAAAGTCTAACGTAAACAGGATGACGTCAGCACTCACTTGCTGTCCTTCGTGGTACTCTGGTAATTCTTGATTTGAAAGTAAGACAGGCAACAATAGTGCTGCCATCATTCTCCTTATAGTGAGAGAGAATTGTCAAGAAGCTGAGCTCATTACAGCGATCTGCCTACCTGAACGTATGCGTGCTATGGTCATCTTTGACTGTTTGACACAAATCAAAAGAAGTTACACCTTCATAAGATTATACTACAATCAAATCAAAATAGATTTGACGTCACGTTAAAACAAACAATTTCTTTAATTAATTGACATTTAGTCTAATAAATCATGATGTCCCTGACACATATTTAACTATAGATACTGTGTTACTGTGTGCAGTTTGTGGATGAATGAAGTTCAGTGGTGAAGCTGCATTATACACAGGCTGGCTGCGTGTGTGCATGTCCTAGTGTGGTGCTGACAGTCTACGCGTCTTTTGACCAAAGGTAAACAGAAACTCACCTGTGGTGGCGTTTTGATCATAATTATTAGCTTTCTCCTCGCCTGCAGTCGGCCCTGAAACATCCCGAAAATGTATGAACAATTTATAGCGTTTCTGCAGACTTCCTGAAGTCTGACAGCAGACCTCCAGGCCATGAATACTCCACGCAAGAGAGGATGAAACGGTGTGGGAGTTTCACTGTGGCTAATTAGGAATGAAAACCAACAATTACCACCCAAAGCTGGGTTTCTTTCCCCTTCCCTCTGAAGTCTGACAGCAGACATCAGAATGTGAGGAATGACAGCTTATTGTCTGACCTCCCAGCGAACAGCTCCTGCCACTTTAAAGGTAATTTAAAAACAAATAGAAGAGGACATTTCTGTCTGAATAGAGGGATTGAATTGAGTAGAACAAAATAGTATACAACAGAGAATATTAAAAGCCTATGTACACCTGCAATCTGGAACTTATTTTTACTAATACAATTTTATTTTAATTATATTTTATATTCGAGACATTTAGACCTTGGTATCACTTTCTGGTTGACAAGTAGTACTGCCTGAATCTCAGTACTACAGTACAGTATCTTCCCTCTTGTCAGAGTGGTTGTTTTCTCTCACACGTAGAGATTCGGGTTTGAATCCTGGGTAGGGCATTGAACTTACATATTGCAGCTTTAGTACTCACTACTCAGGATTTAGCAGTGTATAGAATATGATGAATAGAGCATAATGCTGTGTTAAGAGTAAAGCAGAAAGACCTCATGATAGAATAAAACATAAAAGCACATCATGTACACTTTGAAAACCTTGGAGTTCATTTAGTGGGCGATGAAACCATAGTCTTGATTTTGTAGTTTGTTTTCCAGTTCAGGTTATAAACTACACCAGGGTAAAAACACGACTGACCTTATAGTACACTGTGATGTCAGCAACACAGCTGCAGATAATACCGTTAATAATAGGTGTGTTACATAGGTTCTATCTTTGCACACTACTGTATATGATCTAACCCTGGACTGTCTCTTTTCCCGGTGTTTCGCCCAGGTGGACGTGGTTTTAATCTGAACTGGAAAACAAACTTCAAAAGCAGCTTAGAGTTTCAAGCCTCTTTAGCTCTCTCAGAGTTAGAAATGGATTTAACGCTGAGATGTTTCCGTGGGCCCACTTCAACAAACGGAGCAGAGTTGAGTTTACTGCTTTGAGAGGAGAGCAGACATTTTTGTGTGTTGAACTCATGTTCCCGTACTTGGTCATAATGTGTGTGTGAGATGGGTGGGTTTGGCACGGTGCCAGCTTAGTGCCAGCAGGGGTGGGTTGGTGGGCGGTGTCTGGGGTATTCAGAGGGTGTCGACGGGGTACTTTTCGGGGTGTCGGAAGGGTCAATGTGTCCCCTAGCTGTGTTTTTCACCGTGAAAATGACTCGGCACGCACACACACACACACACACAGACACACACACACACACACACACACACACACACACACACACACACACACACACACACACACACACACACACACACACACACACACACACACACATGCACACACAAACTTCTTTTTTTTTCAAATTGACACAAGTGTCTTGGTTTCCCCGGGCAACCGCTTTTTGAAAAGAACCAATCACGCGGGGGCTGGTAACTAGGCACCCTGTTTATCAGTAACCAGTACAGACAATGAATGCAACCCGACACCAGCTCGGAGAGAGAGAGAGAGAGAAGC
Organism: Gymnoscopelus microlampas; assembly: GCF_963454915.1. Lineage (NCBI taxonomy): Eukaryota > Metazoa > Chordata > Actinopteri > Myctophiformes > Myctophidae > Gymnoscopelus > Gymnoscopelus microlampas. Next base: position 18,316,424 of record NC_139960.1, on the reverse strand, counting down.
ACACACACATACACACACACACACACACACACACACACACACACACACACACACACACACACACACACACACACACACACACACACACACACACACAAACCCAGACAGATACAGAAAGAAAAAAGAACGAATTAGATAATGAGAGAGCGACAAACGAGAGAGGAAGCGCGCAGAATGGTGAGGTCGAGAGAGAGAGAGAGAGAGCAAGCAGCCTGTACGAGCGTACGAAGAACAGAATAGAGGTAGAGAGAGAGAGAGAGAGGTAGAGGTAGAGAGAGGATCAGGTGTCAGTGTAATGGATAGGTGGGTCCTATTAGGCCATTCATGGCTGGGTGGTTGTTAAGAGAGCAGTGGAGTTCTACTGGACCTGTGTGTGAGAGTCTATCTACTCACTGTCACTTTTATCAAGCAGCATCGACACCCAGGGGCCGGACCGTTGCTTCACTGAATTTAATTCAACTCCGACAGTGTGGAAATGGAACCGAATGGACCCATTTGTGCGTGTGCGTGTGTTCTTTAGGGCTAGGTGATTAAATTCTTCAGAATAAGACGTGTTATAATTTTAATGATGAGAAAGATAAATCGAGATATCGAACGATTCCCATCGTCTCTTTTTTAACAATGTAAAGAAGAAGAATTTACCCAAATCACCTCCTGTCAATCTGTCAGCGCATGTGCTATTCACAACAAGACAGATCTCAATAAATGAAATCTTGTGTGTGTGTGTGTGTGTGTGTGTGTGTGTGTGTGTGTGTGTGTGTGTGTGTGTGTGTGTGTGTGTGTGTGTGTGTGTGTGTGTGTGTGTGTGTGTGTGTGTGTGTGTGTGTGTGTGTGTCTGTGTGTGTGTGTGGGCAGGAAATTGTGTTTAAGGAGTAGGGGAGCGTAACAAACCACGTGGCTTAGTTTGTCCACCGTGTGTGTGTGTGTGTGTGTGTGTGTGTGTGTGTGTGTGTGTGTGTGTGTGTGTGTGTGTGGCGTCACAGCTGAGCTACTCTCTCTGTGTCCTCAAAGAATAGGCCGCTTGACTGTTCACCTCGCTGTGATCTCCTGCATACAGGCCTTATATCCCTCTTCACACGCACGTACATGTAAACACACACACACACGCACGCACGCACGCACGCACGCACGCACGCACGCACGCACGCACGCACGCACACACACACACACACACACACACACACACACACACACACACACACACACACACACACACACACACACTCACACTCACACTCACACTCACACTCACACTCACACTCACACTCACACACACACATGACTCAAAGGTGTGAACTCCCACAAATAGGACATCATATGTATTAATTTGTGTCCAAGTTAGGGCTGAAACTAATGATTATCTTCGCAATCAATTCTTCTTTCTGTTTTTTTTTTTTTCATTATTCGACCAATCTCTGTGATTGATTTAGATCTTAAAATAATGGTCAATTAAGATAGTAAAGTACAACATTTTAGTAAATGCTCATCATACGTCATCTGAATGCAAACGGACAGCTTCACAAAGCACTCATTTTATAATATGCAACAAAGACAAGCATTCACATTTTGGTGAAATTATAAATTGCACAAATGATGCTTAGTTTATAGGTATAAATTGAGCATAAAGAATGTTCTGTCTAATCCAACACCAAGACATATAATTACATAGTACATTTTAATTGAAAGGATTAAGCACTATAAAAGAGGCATGAACATGAACCCTTTTGTTATAAGAACCAGTGACTAACTCTTATCGCTGACATTGTTTTGTCATGGTGCATGGATGTCATAGTGGCTTGTGATTGTATCTTATCTAAATCCATCTGCATAGCATCCACTTCAATAACTAACAGCTAGCACTGTTTATTTTAGCTTGTGCTAAACCGTCACGGACTGCAAGGATTTACGTGTGGATTTAAATGTGCTGCGAGACAAAACCTGTCTCACTTTGAGCTGCGAGACAAAACCTGTCTCACTTTGTGCTGCGAGACAAAACCTGTCTCACTTTGTGCTGCGAGACAAAACCTGTCTCACTTTGCATCTGACACTGTCTTTCTTTGACTTGTTATCTGTTCACGCATGGTACATAAACATTTTTTTTTCTTCCCCGTAAATGGCTTTCTTTTTGGGGGCTAGGGTAACCCAAGTCCAGACAAATCCTGTTTACCATATTACAACCCCCCCCCCTCCCCTTTAATTATTATTATTTGAAAACTTTAGTTACTAGTTACTTTTTAGATATAAATTATTACATTATAAAACATACATTGACCACTTTATCCCTATTTTATACCTAGGCTATTTGAAAATAGCCGATCTACAAGCTCACAACTTGTTGTGAACTTGTAGATCTGCTATTTTCAAACATGTTAGTACTTTTACTTTTGGTACTTTAAGTACATTTTAATACCAATACTTTTACTTTTACTCAATTTTGAATTCCGGACTTTTACTTGTGACAGAGTATTGATACTTAACATTTGAGTACTTTTCCCACCACTGGTGGCCGTGCTGTATTTCTTAGTTTTTTGCCCCACCATATGGTGACAGTGTGACACCTGGATGCTGTGACCTTTGATTCTCTAATAAGAGGAAGTGCAGGGCTGTAACTTGATTAGTCCACTAGAGAGAAAGAGAGAGAGAGACAAAGAGAGAGAGGGAGGGGGGAGGAAACGCTGAGACAGCTAAAAGACAAGGGCGTTCGAGTGGAGTGTCTTGCCACTAAGTGGATTTAACAGCGATCGAAAATCAATTATGAAAGCATTTCTTAAACGAGAATGATTTGATAACGGTTTAATTGGTCGTACTTTGCTAAGGGGGCATGGTAATGCAGCGGGACCAGTTTGGGCCCGTCCAACAGAACCAGCGTTGTGTTCAGAGACATTAGACTAGCGTGGTATAAACATCACATGACGACCACGGCTAATTCAGTGGAATTAGCCCATTAGCGCTTCCACACTTCTGTCTCGATTCATCTGTTTTCTCAGATCTGGGTGGATTAATTTGATTTCTCTTTCTCTCTCTCGCCCTCCCTCCCTCAATCTGCCTTTAATCTGTTCTTCCCCACTTACTTTTCCCTCTTGTCCTTCTATCCCAAGAGCATCTCCTCAATTGTGTTACCCGACAAAAATGGGTAACTCTGAGAGTGTACACATTTGTACATGCTCAGAGTTAATGGGCAACAGATCATTTAAAATGCTGGAAATGTAACTAATGTGAAAAACACAGTACCGAATCTACCGATGTTATAATTTGTCATTGTCATAAACGATAAATATGTTTTAAAAAAATGGGTTTGAACAGCTAAATCCGTCTGGCCCCAACATCTGCCATACTCAAGGCTATGATGTCAGGAGTGGAGGTAGTATTACCTTGCTGCTGCTTGACCGCACCACTCCACAAATACAGGGACACGTCACATACAGTATATCATCATATTTCATTTCATACTTAACAGTAGAAAGGCTTCCAGGACATTGCAAATATAGTTGATTTTGTTTTTGAAATTTACAGGCCAATATATACCAAGTACTGTCAATACTGTGACCTGTACAGGTGCTACCTGTTACAGGTCACCTTTTCAGAACGTTTATCATTTTAAAGGTAGGGTAAGTGATATTTCTGTTTTTTTTTTGTTAAAAAGGTTAAAGTACTATATTGTGATAGTAATCATTGCTACAGAGAGTTTGTTCGGTCACAGGGGTCTCTCCAGCTCTTTAGTAAACAGAATATAGTACATTTTCAGGTAGGTGACAACATTCAAGCCAATCAGGAGAGAGCACTGAAAATGCATTTTCTGTTTGATAAAGAGCTTGAGAGACATGGAGACTCCTTTTACTGAACAAACACTCTAGCAATGAGTACTATCAGAATATAGAGCTATTTAACACTTATTTTAACCAAAGTAAATCACATACCCTACCTTTAACTAATTTCCATATAATTATATATGATTGATTGAATATTTTATTAGGCAAAAAATGTAAAACAACACATTTACATTTAAAATACTTTGTCTAACAGGTCTGTTCATAAAAGTCCTTGCGGACTTGTTTCCAATGAGGGCCTTGGTATTCTTCTATTCTATTATATATAATAAACAATAACATCTATTGTCGTCTAGATATGGTGTTGTACATGAATCTGAAGTTGTTCCTTATCTGTTGCCCTTCCTTTAAATTAGGAGAGGGTCCAGCCCTCCCTTGTCGCTATCTGCACATTCAATCTCCCGTCAATTCCACAGTTCACCAAACAAACCGACAGTAGTTGAACTTACAAGTCGAGCGAAGCAGAAATACCTCAGGCAGTTAAAGTGCCGGGCAGGCCGCTGGGCTCATGTAGCATTGTCTGGCCTCCTGATCAGGGCTTGTTTGGTATTGTCTGGCCGGGAACAATGACTTTATTCTTTTCACCTCTCCCTCCCAGGGACCCTAAAATGTGACATTGATATTCTAGCCCAGTTGGTTCTTTGGCCTGGTACTTAATGTCCCTGAGTAGCCCTGCTTAAGCACAGTCACCAGAAGGCTTGTGAAAGCAGCCTACTATGTGAAAGTAAGATGAAAGTCAAATCCCGAGACTGAGATTTTATCAGCTACTTAGTTACTGGACAAAATAATACTGTATATATTTCACATGTGTGCATTTCAAAATGTACAAAAACGGAGCAAAACATTAAAAAGATTATACTGTTGCTATCGGGTTGAAATGTTACTCATGTTATTTTTTTCAGGATTAAAAAAAAAGAAAAAGAAAAAATAGATGTGACACATTTTGAGCTTGTAGATCGGCTATTAAGTAAGGCATTAAGTCACGAAAAAAAAACAGTTAAAACGATATATTTTGGACATTGGAAATTGTATATTTTCCACACATTTTAGTGACGTTTTAGGCACTAAATGGTCAACTCTGACTGATTACAAACAGTATGTTGGTGTGTTGGTAATGAAAGACTCAGCCATCTGCAGAATCTCACTCTGCTCTCTATCCCACCTGTTCCAGTGGCTGGTCCCACGTCAGTTTGTCCGGGTGTAATCCCACCTGTTCTGTATAGGGTCTGCAATGTTGACTTCAGTGGCTGATCCAGGGTCAGTGTGTCCGGGTGTAATCCCCCCACCTGTTCTTCAGCAGCAGTGAGGATGTTATCCTTCTGAGCCATGCCCCCCCCCCCCACACACACACACACACACACACACACTCTCCCAGGGTGAAAGGACACTTTTGTGTCCCTGCCACCAGAGAGAGGGAGAGAGAGAGAGAGAGAGAGACAAAGAGGAGAGAGAGAGAGTGAGAGAGAAAGACAGACAGACAGACTATAATGCAATATCTTTAGCATTTCAATCAGTTAACTATTTGTTGTTTGTTAGAACCAGTAACGTAAAGTAAGTCAAGTCTTAATATTCTGTCTTTTATTTAAAATCTGTTTTATATGCTGGGCTCATATCAACATGGCTGTAATTGGGTCATAAAAAGATAATCACATCAGTGCTGCTGATATGCACAATGACAACACTCCCTTCAGTGTATTATTTTATATTGCTTTCATAAAACAGTTCTACTATAAACTGTTTATCAGCAAACGGGAGATAACAGTTTATGACGTTTCAATGATTTTATGTGACTTTGTCAACACATAATTATAGTTCCTTCTGGATTTCATCAACAGAAAACCAACATGTAAATAGTCATGTTGAACGTTAGCCTGTGATCCTAGCTTGTTATGGTTTGTGTGCGTGTGTGCGTGCGTGCGTGCGTGCGTGCGTGCGTGCGTGCGTGCGTGCGTGCGTGCGTGCGTGCGTGCGTGCGTGCGTGTGTGTGTGTGTGTGTGTGTGTGCGCGTGTGATACATCACAGTCAAAGGT
>NC_139960.1:18293067-18308067 GCF_963454915.1 Gymnoscopelus microlampas | reverse complement strand
TTTGGTCATGTCCTGTCACTCTAATGACGCCTGACTGCCCCGTGTACTTTTTCATAACGTTTGACTTTTACTGATACTGAGTCTTATACTGTACTTGGTTGCAGTTACATCACTGACATGTTGGTTACACTACGAGCCAGAACCAAACTTGAAGTCCACAGACATGGTCCTTGGGACAGGGGTCCTCAGGAGTCCTCGGGACAGGGGTCCTCAGGGGTCGTCCTCAGGGGTGCTCGGACACGGGTCTCCTGATTTCTAAAGCATGATTTATACTTAGTTGCGCGTGGTTTTTCACCAAAAATCTTAGATTTACAAGTGCTGCGATGAGTAGCTTGTAAATCTGCTTCTTTTTTTTATACCAGACACCAGCACGCAACCCAGTATAAATCAGGCACTATTTCTTCTCTCTCCTGTCTGGTTAATCCGGACTCAGGGCTCCATGTGGAACTCAGCCTAAAACATACTTTTGTGAGAAAGCCCTTTTTATGATCCATGCATTATTTCATCGAGTTATTGTTTTATTCTTTTATGCTCTTGCGTTTCCACGTTTTATTCATGTTCATTCATCTTCTTTTCTTCTCCTTCTTTTATGCTCTCTGTCCTAATTGTTTTGTTTCCTCTCCCGTATCAGTTTCTTTTATCTCTCTCTCTCCTCTTGGCTCGGCCTCTTGATGTCTTTTATTTAGTACGTCTTCTAAGTGGTTGTGTTCTCCATCCCTGTGCTGGCGTGCATCGTGATTCCACCCTGTTTCTGTGAAGAGCCTTTTAACCTCGCAAAGAGAAGAGACATATAGGGCAGTGGTTCTCAAAGTGGGGTCCGGGGACCCCTAAGGCGTCCTTGAGGGGGTTCCAGGGGGTCCCCAGCTAAAATGTTAATTTAGCATCAAAGTCAGTTGAACCTCTTTAACCCTATACATCAGCTATTTGAAAATAGCTGATCTACAAGCTCACATTGCTACACGTTGTGAGCTCGTAGATCAGCTATTTTCAGATACTTTTTAAACATTTTAACAACACAAATCCTGTATAGGGAACTGGTTGGAATAACGTGTTCCTTCCACGCGCCACGTCCAACCGGGGAAACTCCCCCCCTGTCAGGTGATAAGAAGCGGCTTGCTAGCTCCTCATGCATTGAAGGAGCATGAGCTCAGTTCTGGACTCTCCCCAGTCTGGCAGAGGGAGAGTAGCGCTCAGGATTACATAGGCAATTGGCACTGGGTGAAAAAACGGGTTACAAAATCGTGGGATATAAAAAAAAACTTGTATAGGGGTTCTTGGCACTAAATATCTTCAGATGGGGGCTCCGCGGCCAAATGCATATTCATTTGGGTGTTCTTGACATGAAAAAAGTTTGAGAACCACTGCTCTAGGGCTCACAGACAGTTGCGGTGCAATAACAGTTAAAAAGTCATTATTAGATCATGGCTGACCCCTGCAAGTCGCATGCAGCATTTGTCAGGATCTAAGGCTTTCCAGCTGCAACCACGTAGCTGGTACTGTATGAGCAACTCATTGAGTTTTTGTTCTTCTAAGAACATTGTTTTGAAAAATGTTGCACAAATAAAGAAAGCATCATTATTAAATGTTGAATTGTTATTGCCCCACACCCCAAAGAAAACCGACCCATCTCTTGTTTTCTAGTAAGTTACATTATGACTCACCCGACAACATGAACCCACATGACTCCTCCCTGTGTTTGACTCTACTTTGAGGGTCATTTCTTCCACTTCTTCTCAGTGACATGTCCTCTAATTTCCCTGTCAGGTCCCCCTCCGTTCATCCCCTCCTCCATTTGTCTCTTTACTAACAGACGAGGGTTTATTCGTGTTGTAATGGATGACGTAGTGGTCGAGGATCACCTTAAAGGGATTTTTTGGCGTTGTGAGCGGAGCAGACAGACAACACAGGGATTTTGAGAGCACAGGAAACTGTGCAGTCTGCCGACTACTGATATGTGACCTAATGTTGACGCTGTGTGTGTGTGTGTGTGTGTGTGTGTGTGTGTGTGTGTGTGTGTGTGTGTGTGTGTGTGTGTGTGTGTGTGTGTGTGTGTGTGTGTGTGTGTGTGTGTGTGTGTGTGTGTGTGTGTGTGTGTGTGTGTGTGTGAGAGAGAGAATGGGAGAGACCATATCTTGATTGGCCTGAGCTCAGAGCTATTAGGATTATTGTTGACGGCAACCGTTTCCTTTCAACAAAAGTAAAACATGTTTTTTTTATCTATCTGAGAGAGAGAGAGAGATCTGTATCTTATTGGACTGATCTCAGTCTACTTAAGATTTATTGTTGGGAGCGTTGGTTCGGGTTCCTCTCTGTGAAAATAAAACAACTTGTAATGGATTCTAGAGAGAGGGAGAGAGAGAGAGAGAGAACAAAAGCACTATCAGGGCAGAATGTCAGTTTTGTATTGTTCCAATTGTGTGTGTGTGTGTGTGTGTGTGTGTGTGTGTGTGTGTGTGTGTGTGTGTGTGTGTGTGTGTGTGTGTGTGTGTGTGATCACTTTAAAGTCATGCTGGTTGCTTGCTCTTTCATGACAGGCCAAAGGGAGTTCAGGTGTGTGTGCGGGGCGGGGGGGGGGGGGGGGGGGTCATTGCTAACGGATATGTTGCTGATCTCTGATTGGCCACATTTGACTCAGCTGAGCCTATAGAGTCTTGGCTTCGATTCAAATGTTTGAAAATCAGATCTCAAACAAAAGGGAGGGACACAGAGAAGGAGACGGGAAGGGACAGAGAGAGAGAGAGAGGGAGAGGGAGAAAAAGGATCACCGAGGGAAAGAGAGGGAAAGAAGAGAGAAAGTGCAACAAAGAGAGAGAGAGAGAGAGAGGAAAAAAAGAGAAAGTCACTCTGAGGAATTTTAAATGAACCTGTTGGGTCGTTCGTTCTCATTGGTCGTTTCCACGTAAAAACTTTGACTGCGCTGTAAAGAGAGTTGCCGGGTGAAAACATGGAAGAGAGCATTTTTACAGCATCTTGTCTTAATAGTTGTTTTCCTTTAGAATGGCAGGACCTCGTCAAGGCTGCAACATTTTAGCTCGCTGTGCATGGCGTAAACGTCCATGAGGTGCGGGTCACTAGAGAGCAGCTGCTCATGTGTGTGTTTCCTTCCATCAAAGCAGGGTGAAGACAGGGTCCACATTTTCTTTTAATCACAGACAAAAAGTCGGAAGAGACGCGCTGAAAAGGATGAAATCCATCCAGGATCTATTCAGATCAGAATGTGAATAGATGAATGAAGTGAAAGAGGACTGACCTATTTTTCAAAGTAAAGTAAATGAAGGCATTGAGTGTGTTTTTGATAAAAAGTAACGTCCACACTCTGTTATTTGCCCTCACTGACATTTGGATCACAACTGGACATAAGGATGAAGATCAATTGTGATTGAAATGTCGATCGTCACATGTACAGTGCAGTATGTACTAGTGTGTGTGTGTGTGTGTGTGTGTGTGTGTGTGTGTGTGTGTGTGTGTGTGTGTGTGTGTGTGTGTGTGTGTGTGTGTGTGTGTGTGTGTGTGTGTGTGTGTGTGTGTGTGTGTGTGTGTGTGTGTGTGTGTAGGTATTTCTATCACCTCTGTCCATGGGTTCAACCTGTCGGTCTTACAAACGACTGCTTGTGTGGGTTGTTTGTTTAAGCAAACACTGTTGGTGTTAGAGTGTGTGTGTGTGTGTGTGTGGGGGGGGGGGTGAAGCTACTGACCACCAGAGTAGAAGACAACTAAACTGAGGACCTTAGTGAGGTTAAGTTAAGATGGTTCACGTAGAGTTGTTGTTTTTTTAAGCAAAGGTCAGTCTATTCAAACTTACTGTGAATGTAAGAGACCCATTATAATAGTCTGTCTTTCTTATATAGTCACCAAGTTGATTATTTTTTAAATTATAGCAAATTAATCCAGTGATATTTGTTAGCCGTACATAAACACGTGTTCTCTTATCACCTTTAACCACATGAACCCTAGCGTCCCTATTCTGGGGCAAACGTACGGTGAAAATAGCTGCATTTACAAGCATTGTGACGCGTCGTGGACTTGTAGATCAGCTTGTTTGGTGTAAAGGGAGAAAAAGGAAAAGACCAAGTATAGAGCCCTGTGGGGACTCTGGCCAACTAAGTATACGAGGTTTAAGTCATTAACCAATTATCTTTCTCTCTGCTATCCAGTGAATGATAAATAAACAGCCTATATCTGTACAAGTCACACTCAATAAAGCACTTCATCTCCATCAATGAGTTCAGTCACACCAATATGTTTACACAACTACAGTACAGTCTTATCAGCACCATTAGGCCCTGATGGTACAGTGGCCAACTAATAATTGCCTTTAACCCATTAAGACCTGAGGCCGATTCTACAAAATCCTACAGTTTAAAAAAAACGTACGTTTCTATATCAGTGGCACTCGGTGCCGCGCTATGAGCTTGTATATCTGCTATTTTTGAAAAATCTTGAAGAATTTTGCAAATCTTTGAATATATATATTTTTAAAAGCGAACATTTTTAACCAAAGTATAAAATACATTTTTTTTTAGCTCAAATCAACAAAAAAAAATTACACAGATGCGTTCCACGTCTCAATGTTAAACATTTTAGCGCTATTGATTAGGGCAGTGTGCGGTGATAAATATTTGATAATATATGCTGGTTTGGTAATGGAATATCAGTGTGTTATAATAGCAACACGGGCAGCTCAGCTAATGGTCTTAAATGAACCCAGAACTGTTAGACCTCATAGACACTTCAAAAGATTGTTTTATTGAATTATGAGGCTACATTGTGGCTTTGGTTGTTTGTTTGGCGCTATGTGTTGTTTTCCAATTGGGCATTTTTTGTAATCTCCCTAGCAACAAGTCCTTTTAAAACCATGTGTGTGTGTGCATGCATGCATATGGCATGCATTCACATAGATAGTTTATTTTGCCGTGGCATCTGTAAGTGACACACCCTGTTCTTGGTTTAACTGTGTGTGTGTGTGTGTGTGTGTGTGTGTGTGTGTGTGTGTGTGTGTGTGTGTGTGTGTGTGTGTGTGTGTGTGTGTGTGTGTGTGTGTGTGTGTGTGTGTGTGTGTGTGTGTGTGTGTGTGTGTGCATTGATTCCATTCTAACAGCTGGTAGGCTCTATAAATAGCGTGTTCAGGGATGGACAGAGAGCATCCCTCATCCTACTCTTGTCTACCAGTTGCAGTTGTTGTAGAAAGTCTATGGTTTGAGCCATCTCACTGCAGTACTCTCAACTACAGATAGAAACTATCTGTAGTTTTTCTCAGTAGTGGTTGCACAGTGAACTCCTGAGGGTTAATGCAAGTCTGACACAAATGTAACCAAATTACATTTCGAAACAAATATAAAATCCGCTATTCAGCAAATCTATAAGCTCAAAATGCATGTCTTCGCGCCGGGTGTCAAGCTTGTAGATCTGCTACTTTTGATGCTTTTGTGTGACGCTGCATGTAGTATGATTAAGTACGGCGTTCATTTACGGAAAAAGTTTAGAAAGAATAGTAAAATTCAAACATTTTGATTGACTCCGGTCAGTTAAGTGTATAGGTGTTGCTGTATGGTACGGAAATGTTTTTTTAGAATACGTTTTCAGACATTCCGTCATAACGTCATGCTCTCCTTGGTTTTAATTGGCCCGTGTCCCGTTACAACGCTCTCTGATCAGAGGGTCCCGAATGTGCAAATCCCCCCGTCATGCCTTCACAAGCCTGAAGCTGATGAGTGTGTGAGTGACGCCTGTGGACCCTCTATGGGTGATAATCTCACATAGTTGACTTAGCAGTTGAAACAGGCTGACATGTTACCATGTGTGTTGAGACCACCATGTCCACCATGTCAAACACAGGTCCTGCATCGGTGTGTGTGTGTGTGTGTGTGTGTGTGTGTGTGTGTGTGTGTGTGTGTGTGTGTGTGTGTGTGTGTGTGTGTGTGTGTGTGTGTGTGTGTGTGTGTGTGTGTGTGTGTGTGTGTGTGTGTGTGTGTGTGTGTGTGTGTGCGTGTGTGTGTGTCCATTATAGCGGGCCACTGTTGTTTAGGTTGAGTGGTAACAGATTGTGTCAGGAACCACTTGGTTGTGCACTCACCCCGATCTAGGTTTGTACAACTGCCGCAGTGTTTGGACAAGGTGTGAGCTGTGTGTGTGTGTGTGTGTGTGTGTGTGTGTGTGTGTGTGTGTGTGTGTGTGTGTGTGTGTGTGTGTGTGTGTGTGTGTGTGTGTGTGTGTGTGTGTGTGTGTGTGTGTGTGTGTGGCTGTGTGTTTGTGGCTGAATGCTGGAGAGAGACACCAAAATGAAGAGCAGCACTGTCTGTGAATGAGTACAATTCTATTACAGACAGACAGACAGACAGACAGACAGACAGACAGACAGACAGACAGACAGACAGACAGGTGTGCAGTGTTCTAAACAGGCTTACAGATTCTCTCTGTTAGGATGGGATGACTCACATCTAATCCAGCTGTTGGCTCTTGTCAATGTGTTTTGTGTGTGTACGTGTGTTCTGTAATATACTGGGCCTGATATATCAATACATATGTGTGTAGATTTCCCAATTATCAAGCTTATTATTATTCTCGATGTGATCCGTGAGTTTTTAGATTGTGAGTTTTTAGATCTGCTATTTTAACTATTTTTGAAAGAAAAATGACTAATTCTGGAATATCTTAATATAATACATTTTGTTATATTAAAAATGTATATGATATATTTTGTTTTACAAAAAGAAAGCCAAAAAACTTCATATTTACACACGACCCATAAAAACTGTCCCACGACCAGAAAATGGGTCCCGAGTCTCCCGACCCATAGTTTGGGACCCACTGATGTACAGTATGTGTGTGATGTGTTTTCCCATTGAAGTCAGGGATCAATATGACGTGTAATGTGCTGTTCTGAGGTGTTAACTCCACCAGACTGTTGGATGACCCCTGCTCATTATCTCTGCAAGCATGCCTGTCCACACCCTGCCCTGATTGACTGGCTGTGTGTGTGTGTGTGTGTGTGTGTGTGTGTGTGTGTGTGTGTGTGTGTGTGTGTGTGTGTGTGTGTGTGTGTGTGTGTGTGTGTGTGTGTGTGTGTGTGTGTGTGTGTGTGTGTGTGTGTGTGTGTGTGTGCGTGCGCGTGTGCGTGTATATGTGTGTGTTAGTCGGTGGGGGCAAATTGGGGTCCTGAGAAATGACCTAATCTGTAAGTGAGAGTGACTGACAGGGCAACTGTAGCCTAGCTTAGTCCACCCACTGTCTCTCTCTCTCTCTCTCTCTCTCTCTCTCTCTCGCTGCAACCTGACCTCTCTCGCCCATGCCGGTCCGCTGTGGATTTTCGTCTGTTCTCACCACCTGTTGTCCAACTGTAGTGAAAACTCAACATATGCACGTCCTCTGGGCAACCTATAGCCTCCTGTTTCCCTCCATATACTGTACTATAATATAGGCTCCAGAGTGGGTTCCTGGAGTAGCCTGTTAAGCTCCAGTCGGCCCCGGGGCCACGTCCCTGAGGCAGAGTAACTCACATTGATCCAATTGCACCTCTCGGCCAAAAGCCTGGAATCAAATGGAATCCAAACCGGCTGGCACCCGCTTAATCCAATCTAGCGGCAAAACCGCTACACACAAAAACAAGCCAAGCTGTTAAACTGGCGAGCGGACAGGGCGAGAGAGGAGGGGGAGAGGAGTGGGCAGAGAGAGAGAGAGAGAGAGAGAGAGGGGTGGAAAGAAAGAGATTGAGAAAGAAAGAAATAAAGAAAGAAGAAAGAAAGATAGTAAGAAAGAAAGAAAGAAAAGATGTGGCAGACAGATGCAGTACAAAAAGGTAGAAAGAGAGAAAGTTTGAGGTACAGTACAGACAGAAAGAGAATGATACAGTATAAGAGAGACAGACAGACAGAGAAGAGGAACAGTTTTTACATGCAGTTGTGACTCTTGTTTCGTCTTTATGTTCCATTTTTTTATTCTTCTGACTCATTTGTATTTTATTAGCGTTGATAAGAGCTCCTCCCTGGCAGCTGTGTGTTGTGCAACGTGATAAAACAAACTCCCTGTGATAGAAAAGACAGAGGTAAGAAGAGAGAGAATGATGTAAGGTAAAGAAAGACAAGCTCAGAGGAAAAACAAAGAGAGAGAGAGAGAGAGAGAGAGAGAGAGAGAGAGAGAGAGAGAGAGAGAGAGAGAGAGAGAGAGAGAGAGAGAGAGAGAGAGAGAGAGAGAGAGAGAGAGAGAGAGAGAGAGAGAGAGAGAGAGAGAGAGAGAGAGAGAGAGAGAGAGAGAGAGCCCTGACAATAGGCTGGTCGTGTCACAGTGTAATGTTATACCAGTCAGAAAGCAGGCAGGAGACACACACACACACACACACACACACACACCCTTATAGGAAAATAATTGTAACACGTCAATCACTGTCGATGAAAACAAATGTGTATTTGGGTTTTTTCAGTTGTTGCCACATTATCATCTTTAATTTTTACTCAAGGATTCAATCTGATCCTAATCTCCCCAAGTGTCTTGTCTCCTCTGTGGTTCCTATACGTAACTGTAGGATTTTAATTTAAAAGTTTTTCATCGCCCAAGTTGCTTTTTTAGCCCCGGAGGGACAACATTTATGAGGGGATCTTCATCTAACTACACAGGTTTCAACAAATGCTTGTTTTGTTTCCCAAATGATCTTTTAGAATCACCACAGTAATCTGGCAGTAACCGCCGCGGTTGGACTCATATTTCTATACCGTCGATACGGCAAGTTCTGACAATACATGAGATGGGTTCAAGTTGCAGTTATAAAACACATGAACCCTAGTCTCCCTATTCTGGGGCAATAGGGATGAATAATTCTGTCCTTTGTTGGATTACCTCTCTTTCCTTTGTGGGTCTACCATGTGGATTTTTACTTGTGGGGCCCTATCCTGGGCACCACCTTACAATTTATCCCTAAACTTTTTTGTAATTTTTTTACTATTTTGAAAAACATTTTGAAATAGTTCAAATAGCCAATCTACAAGCTCACAACGTGTCGATGTAGATCGGCTATTTGACCTATTTAAAAATGTTTTTCAAAATAGTAAAATATGGCCAATAAGTTTAAGGATAAGGGCTAAGGCGGCGCGCAAGATTGGGCCCGGAGGTTTGCCTCACTACTTTTCTGTGTGGCCCTGCCTTTGTGCTGCTATACTTCTTGCACCTTATGTCTAATTTGTATGGATGGGCCTACTCTTTTGCCTATGTACATGTACATGAGGTTAGACTCTTATGTCTAACCTCATGTACATACCTGCTGCTGCTTTTTATGCGATGTGTATGTAGATATCTTTTTTTCTTTTTTCTTTGAGTTGTTTCTTTTTCTGTCTTTTTCCTTGCTATCCCTTTCTCTCTGCTCCCGCTCCTGTTTTCTTTTCTTTTCTTTCTTTCCTGAAAACGACGAAATGACGGAGCTTGCATAAAAACTAATTTCCCCCACCGATTCACACCTGTAAACCTGTGATGTGACAATAAAAACTGATTCCGATTCTGAACATTCAGCTAAGATAGCCGATCTACAAGCTGACAACGTGTGGCAACGACACATTGTAAGCTTTATAGATTCAATGAAGATAGTTTAATGTCGATACGAAAACAGGAGGGGGCCGTTAAGTACAGAGCCCTGGGGGACTCCGGTCAACTGAGTATAGGGTTCAAGTGATTAAGGTCAAGGGATGAGTTGACATGCTGGGGGAGTCGCAAGCTATTGTTATTTCAGATGAAAGTCGAGCACTTCCAGACGATTTAACCTTCACCTAGCAAGAGAAAGAAAGGCTTATGTTTTAACAAGTGTGTCGATGTCATCTCAAAGCTCCCTGTGTGTTCTGAGATGAGTGATAATGTTACAAAAATCACAGACCCGGAACATTTTGTGTTGATAGAGCAGTTGACGTCTCACGCTGCAAGAGGTTGATGTATTGATGAGAGGTTTTTGGATTATTTTTAGCGGTGCCAACCGCTCTACACTTGGCTTTGACTCCATGTCTGTGTGTCTGTCTGTGTGTCTGTCCGTGTGTCCGTATGAGCCCGGGATGA
Source organism: Gymnoscopelus microlampas (assembly GCF_963454915.1). Lineage (NCBI taxonomy): Eukaryota > Metazoa > Chordata > Actinopteri > Myctophiformes > Myctophidae > Gymnoscopelus > Gymnoscopelus microlampas. Next base: position 18,298,038 of record NC_139960.1, on the reverse strand, counting down.
GCACGGCAAAGAAGCAACACATACAAACACACGCACACACACACACACACACACACACACACACACACACACACACACACACACACACACACACACACACACACACACACACACACACACACACACACGGACTTGGAGATTGCCTATGCCATCTCTCCTCTCATTGGCCACACGTGCCACTGGTTATCAAAGAGGGGTCCAGGGACCCCCAGCGTATGTTATGTCCGTCCGCCCGTATGAGCACGGGAGGAGCACGGGATTTTAAACAGCTATAACTCCAGTTTGCAGCATGCCACCAAGTCCAAATTTGGTATGTGGACTTAGACCACCAATACGGGACGAGCACGAATTGCTGAAGCCCCGCCCCCTCTGTCTTCCCATTGGCTGGCCTTTAAACAGCCATAACTCAAGCATGCTACGGAGTACAAATTTTGTACATGGACTAAAACCACCAATAGGGACGAACTGTAATTTCTTAAGCCCCGCCCCCTCTGTCTGCCCATTGGCTGGCCTTTAAACAGCCATCATTCCAGTTTGCAGCATGCTACCAAGTACACATTTGGTAAGTGGACTCAGACCACCAATAGGGACGAACTGAAATGACTTAAGCCCCGCCCCAAAGGCACCGCTTCCTTCACACAGGGTGTGATTTTTTAGATTTAGATAGATTTAGTTAGTAGATTTACTGTACACCATGGAACTCTCTCAAGGACTCCTGGGGGGAGGGGGTCCCTGGACCCCTCTTTGAGAAATATACTGCTGTAGCTGGTTGCCACATCGCAGGCAGTGAAATTGTCGCGACGCGTTGTGAGCTTGTAGATCTGCTATTTTCAAACATTTTAGTACTTTTACTTTTGGTACATTTGATACCAATACTTTTGTACTTTTACTCAAGTAAAATTCCGGACTTTTACTTGTAACAGAGTATTTCTATATTGCAGTATTGATACTTTTACTTAAGTAAAATATCTGAGTACTTTTTCCACCACCACTGCATCTCACCAGCATCTCTCTCTCTCTCTCTCTCTCTCTGTACAGACGGCGTCCATCGTGCGGTGGCCCTGTGCACGCTGCGCGTCACCGTCATCACAGACGACATGCTGACCAACAGCATCACGGTGCGCCTGGAGAACATGTCCCAGGAGCGCTTCCTGTCGCCGCTGCTCACGCTCTTCCTGGAGGGCGTGGCCGCCGTGCTCTCCACCCGCCGCGACGCCGTCTTCGTCTTCAACATCCAGAACGACACGGACGTGCGCGGCTCCATCCTCAACGTCACCTTCTCCGCCCTGCAGCCGGGGGGCGCCGGCGGGCCCGGGGGGGGCCGCGGGGGGAGGTACTTCCCCTCGGAGGAGCTGCAGGAGCAGATCTACCTCAACCGCACCCTGCTGAGGCTCATATCGCTACAGCAGGTAAACACACACACGCACGCACGCACGCACGTGCGCACACTAGGCCCTTGGTTCTCAAAGTGGGGTCCGGGGACCCCCCGGGGTCCTTGAGGGAGTTCCAGGGGGTCCCCAGCTAAATGATAGATTAGGAACCAAATGGACCCTTATGGGTCTGTAACTCTGAGAGTGTACAAATCATTTGGTTCCATTTGTACACTCTCAGAGTTAAATTAACATTGATTTTGCTATTTAAATTGGGGTCCCAGAGATAGAAATACCATTAAATGGGGGTCCATAGCCTAATGCATGTCAAACTGGGGGTCCTTGAAATTAAAATGCTTGAGAATCACTGCTAGAGCCGTAAAAATCTTCTCTTATGGGTGTCCCTGGCATATCTTTTCAAATGGGGGTCCGCGGGCTAATAACTGTCAATTTGGGGTCCTTGACATGAAAAAGTTTGAGAACCACTGGGGCATTCACGACTACTGAGTTTTAATAGTTGCAGACTACTAACACAAAGCAGTTATAGAGTTGTTGTTTTTTCATCCATTAACACTTCTGATAATTGTCATCAAAAACATCTCCGATACAACCAGTAAAGGGTTAAATAATGTAGACTGGACAAACCTGGATGTATGTGCAGTGCGAATTTAAGGAGTCATGTCCACTGTTTGAGAGCCTCACACTGAAGACACAACATCATTTGACACAGGTATGACTAGTTTGACAACAGTTACCCATGGATGTACAGTATTAAGACAACATTGTTTCAGGTCCCACAGCTGCATACCTGCTGTAGATATACTGCCCTCATTTATACAAAAAAGAAAAAATCATAATAACTAAAATAATATTTGTTAAATCCTCGACTAGTCGACTAGTCGAGGATTTAAAGGGATAGTTCACACAAAAAATAACCTTTTTTTCCCATCGATTAGTCACCCCAAGGAGACTTGAATTCATGGATATTTTTTAGTTTTTGTCACATTCCTAAGCCAATAATTTGATGACCAGCGGACCGGTAGGCAAAGGTTCGGGTAGGAGACACCATCCTCCGTCCTTTGTCTCCATCATATTATTGGCTTAGGAATGCGACAGAAACAAGGATTTTTCCTTGAATTCAAGTCTCCATGGGGTGACTAATAGATGGAAAAAAGGTAATTTTGGGGGTGAACTATACCTTTAAACTAGATTTAAACTAGACTAGCCGACTAGTTGGTGAAACTTTCAACGCACACACGCACATTTCTTCTGCATATCAGCAGGTACTGTACATGCATTATACTGTTATTATAACATGACAACATATGGACACAGAGCTTTATAAGTGTGTTCATAACTCTGTCAATTGTAAAGGTAGTCCAGGTAGTACCATATCGAGATCAGGACCTATATGGCTGAATTTCTTTTTTGTTTGACAATAGAAAACCATGCACATTGTTGATAAATGTTAATTATACAGTGTAAAAAAAAAGAAAAAGCGATAAATATTGCTATTGCTTTCAGCCTTGAGGAATCCATATCGGACAACCTCGAAAATTGGACTTGAACTATGCAAATTGTTTAGGCCTAAATTATATAGTCTCTGTCGGGTGTAAACCTCATACTGTATGTCTAAAACTGTTACTTTCCAGGATTCAAATTCAAAAGCATCAAAAGTTGCAGATCCGCAAGCTCGAGCTTGCGGATCTGCTACTTTTGATGCGTTTGTGATGCTGTAGTGTGATCAAGTAGGGCGTTCATTTACGAAAAATCACAAAAAGTCAGAATATGGAGATTTTCCTGCCCGATATGCAACGATATACAACATTTAAACCCCCCCCCCGCCTGTAGGTGCTGCCGTTCGACGACAACATCTGCCTGCGCGAGCCCTGTGAGAACTACATGAAGTGCGTCTCGGTGCTGAAGTTCGACAGCTCGCCGCCCTTCATCTCCTCCGACACGGTCCTGTTTCGGCCCATCCACCCCATCAACGGCCTGCGCTGCCGCTGCCCGGCCGGCTTCACCGGGGACTACTGCGAGACGGAGATAGACCTGTGCTACTCGGGGCCGTGCTGGAACAACGGCAAGTGCCGCAGCCGCGAGGGGGGCTACACCTGCGAGTGTCAGGAAGACTTCACCGGTGAGTGGCTGGTTGTTTTCCCCATGTGACCTTTAGGGGCCGTGTTCCACCAAGCCCGTTTTTTATTGTTTTCAATGGAGGCGCCGTGTATTTACACCATTGTTAATTTTTCACAGCAAATTTTGATGTAGTTTTAGTCCTTTGAATAAAATTCCATCTAGTTTTTGTCATATTTTGGTCATCTGAAATGTTTTAGTTTTAGTCTAGTTTTAGTTGACTAAAATCTACAAGCTCACACTTTGAGCTTGTTGTAGATCGGCTATTTTTGAAGTGTGATCTCTTCTCCACTAGTCCCTTCCCTAACATTCTAGTTTTCATTTGTTGACAAAATTGACAATATATTTAGTCATAGTTTTTGTTTAGTTTTCGCCAGTGAAAAGACTTTTTGTCATAGTTTTAGTTGACGAAATGAACACAGATTTTACGAGGCTCTTTTCAGGCTGACAAATCTTATTTTCAATAAGGCTATAGTATTGGCTGGTATGGTCCTTTAAAGTGTACTTCATCCCCAAAATGACTTTTTGTCTACCAATTACTTACATCACCCTGTGATGCATTGGAGAAGTTTGTGTCATATGGTGAATGAAGAATCCAAATGGAGAGGAGAATACGTGGGGTTCAACGTGAACTGAGTTCACACGCAGGCTGAGGTCTGGGTTTCCAAGAACCCAGAATAGGCTCTATGGACAGCAGCCATATTGGAAGGAAATTGGGCCTCTTCCTTACTTCCTTCACAGGTGTTACCAATGATACTAATGAAGGCTCTGTTCCATTTCGTGTAGCACAATGATTGTCAAACGTTTTAATTTCAAGGACCCACATAACTCTGAGAGTGTAGAAATGGAACCAAATGGACCCGTAAGGGGCCATTTGGAACCCCCTCAAGGAACCATGAGGATCCCTGGACCACACTTTGAGACCCACTGGTGTTAGCAGTGAGCCAACATGCACTACATCAGCACCCGACTATTTGACCAGAATGGAACAGAGCCTTAATTAGTATCATTGGTAACACCTGTTAAGGAAGAAAGACAGCGCGGCACGGTTCACTTAGTTCATGTCGTGGAGAAGAGCTTTTGAATCAAGATCAAGAAGGTTTTATTTGTCACTTAGTACAAGCAGTGAAATGTTGGGACTTGTTCCGCTAGATTACTCTGTGATGGAGTTTATAAACTGACTGTTGATACAGTGTTACTGCTGTTAATCACTATTTTCTTCAGTTCATCAAGTGTTCTCTACACTTTTTGGCTTCTTTATTCACCATGAAGGAATGCAACCCAAACAAAAAAAATATCCCTGAATTCAAGGCTTCACGGGGTGAGTAATTGATAGGAAAATGTTCACTTTGTGGGTGTGAAGTATTCTTTTAAACTACTCCTCAATGCTGGCCAGTCTCTACTAACCTCACCAGATTTAGCACTTTTAGCACGCTAATTTACACACATCCGCAGGGATTTGGCA
>NC_139960.1:18268067-18283067 GCF_963454915.1 Gymnoscopelus microlampas | reverse complement strand
TTTTTTTTCAGGGGGCTTGTCTACTGTAAACTTGTTTACTCTAAACTGTAGTTGCTTATTTGTGATTCCTTCCTAATGTTATTTAAACCAGTGTTTCTCAAACATTTTCACGCCAAGGAGCTTGGCTATTATTAACTCATTTTTGCAGGGGACCCCCTGTGTGCGGGATCATGTGGCCTAGTCGTTTCTTTTGGGCTTGTTTTTGTAGACTTGGCCGCGTGTTACTCTCGCAGAATCTGGCAACAATGTCAGTCAGTCAGTCAACAGTCCAGATTTGCTCAAAACAAATACATTGACGGTGCATCTAGATCAGGGGTTCCCAACCTTTCTGTTACCATGGACCAGCTGACAGTTCATAAAATTCGCATGGTTCTGGAGGGGGGGGGGGGGGGGGGGGGGTTTGGGTCGCTCGCATCAATCGTATCAAAACACAAGTTGACTGCCAGTCAATGACACATCACTCACTGGCTGCTATTTATATATTATTATATCACTACATCATGTTATATCATTGACCTATATGCCTGGTGTTATATCAACAAGGTGATTCAAAAAGGTTATGTCTATATCAGAAATTACTTTGGACAGGTGGGAAACATTAGTTAAACTTGCAGAGGGACACATTACTTTACCTGAGTTACATCTTCTGATAGTTGTACTTGAATGTTGACATGAAATAATAATCCTGTTTAGTGTTTCATTAGTGCGATCGGTCATCGTGACAAAATTGGCTACAGCTTGTAGCACGTCAACACACGTTGAAACAAAGGCAAAGATAAAGATAGCAAGGATTCAACAGTGATGTCACTACAGGAAGTAGCACGGACAAAGCTGTTTATAAACCTCAGTGACATCACTGACTAATCCTTGGTATCTTCATGTGACCGACTCAACTTTTCTCCGCTCTGTGGAAAATCCTGGTGACGCAAGGTTATAGATTCACGGCGGGGAAAACTTGGAATTCCCGGCCGCCTTCTCGCAGACCGGTGGTTGGGAACCCCTGATCTGGATGCATCGGTTCCCCTTTTGATCTGGAACGGCTCCGGCATGTAGATGTTTCTGACATGACATAGCATGACATGTCTTTTAGTAGATAGACTTATTTACAATGATATTTCCTTTGAGAGTAGTTACGTAATGTAAACACTTATATAAAAATATAAATAATTCAAGTTGCGTAAAATTTGAGTAAACGTATCTTGCACCACAGTTCATGGGCAATATAACATTATAATAATTAATATCTGGCAAGACAAAGTTACAATTACAGCATAGAGTGAAACATTTGCCTCAAGCTAATTTGGTACTTAGTTTTGGGGAGAGTGTAACATGTGCTTTATTAAAACTTATTTAAACCATTATAATACTTAAATTATACCAACCATTAACTGAAGTTTGTTCAACCAGCCTTATGACAATTTCAAATATTGGCAACTGGTCGGAAACCTTGCGTGGCTGCATCGCATGCTTTCCTTTGAAAATTAATTTGATCCATCGACTGATGTGTTTAGTGTGAGCAAAGCTTCAGTCAGTCAGTCACCTACTCACAAAAAGACACACAAGCATCACTTATTCACTAATAGACGCATGCATGCAAATCACTTGTTGTACATCCACAAGTACACACACACACACACACACACACACACACACATACACACACACACACACACACACACACACACACACACACACACACACACACACACACACACACACACACACACACACACACACACACACACACACACACACAGGCGCATGCATGCATGCGCAGACATATTGTATATACAATTTTAGTAACACAATATTTGTTGGCACACTATCACACTTGTTCAGTAAATGCACACACACACAAAGTGTTGTTGTGATATTAGCTGGTTTGCGGGGCATGGAATTTGTGCCCTGGCTAACTCTGCCCTTGGCAAACACTGACTAAATCCTGTTTAAAGCTGCAGCCATTGTGCTCTGCAATCTGCTCAATGAGAGCATTGATACTGCAGCTAACTCTGGCTTTCTCCACAGCTTGATTTATGAGCACTCTGTGTGTATTGTGTGTGCGCGCACGTGTGTTTGTTTGTGTGCATGTACATGTGTGTGCATATGTGCATGTGTGCGTGTGTGCGTGTGTCTGTGTGTGTGTGTGTGTGTGTGTGTGTGTGTGTGTGTGTGTGTGTGTGTGTGTGTGTGTGTGTGTGTGCGCGTGTGCGTTTGTGCATGCGTGTGTGGCATCACATTTGCCCACTCTCTCTTTCCAGTCGCCATTGGGGGACTCCAGTCAAATATGAATATAGGGTTTAAGTGGTTAAAAACACACATGAGTTACCAGTCTGTACTCCACCATTGAAATGACACCTCATTTCTCTTCTCACTGTTTTATTTTGTCCCTCTGTTCCTCTCTCTCTCTCTCTCTCTCTCTCTCTCTCTCTCTCTCTCTCTCTCTCTCTCTCTCTCTCTCTCTCTCTCTCTCTCTCTCTCTCTCTCTCTCTCTCTCTCGCTTCTGTCCATCGCTTCGTCTCGCTCTCTTTGTCATTCTGTTTCCCCCCCTCTCTCGTATCTGACTTGCCTCCCTCCATCTCTGTTGTTCCCCTCACGCTAATCTCCTTTCTCCCTCTCTCTCTCTCCCTCTCGTATCCTCGGGGCTTCGTCCATCCCTCTGTCCAGGAGAGACAAAGACCACAGTGTCTCCGTTTGTCCCGGGAGGGGTCAGCGATGGCCAGTGGCATTCTGTCCAACTCCATTACTACAACAAGGTAAGGAAGTCACATCCATACACTGCAGTGTCTGTGTCTGTTGACTTGGATAACGCAGGTGAGCGTAAAAGGGGAAGTTCGGGTTTTCAACGTTTGGCCACGCGGTTCTTGTCAAAATAGCCGAACACCAGCACTGTGTTTGGTGGCATTTAGCTAGCTCTGTTATCCAGAGCAACTAAATCCTGATTTATACTTTGTCGCAGGACAGAGTATAAATTAGGCATTACAGTGAGACTCGTGTTTTTGTGGTTTGCTACCCTGATTGAATCGTCTCCACTAAGGGATGTCTCAGTGAATCCCAGGCCTGGTCCTCATACTGTAGGGACCCCTAGAGTTGCTGGTTTCCTGTCATACCAGTAAGTTGTCATCCTAGTTGTCCACATGATATCGTAGCTGTCGGGCAGAAACCTCTTATCTCCATGTTTTAACTTTTGTGTCTTCTTTTGTAACCTAATCCCCTACTTGATCATACTACAGCGTCACACAAATGTATCAAAAATAGCGGATCTATACAAACTCGAAACGTGTCGCTTCGCGCCGTGTTTTGAGCTTGTCGATCTGCTATTTTTGAATTTGATATGACAGAGACGATGTACAGTATACTGTATACACTATATACTGTAGTACTTTGATGTGGGGAATACAAGGTGATTGCAAATGCAATTAACAACCCTGTTATAGGTTATAAAAAACAGAAGTAGCGATTGTCCCGCTGTCATAAAGCATTGGCATTGAACAGAGAACAGGGAACAACTCGACCGGTCATAAGATTTGTATTCCAAGGGAGAATCTGAAGATATCCCGAAGTGAATGACTTTATTGGTGAAATCCCCTGACGACGCTATAGGAGGACAAGGGCTTTGTCCTGTTTTGCTGGGAAGTGGACTTGGCCGGCGGTCAAATTCCATCTCTGTGTGGCGGCGTCAACTCTCGTCAGCAAGCGGAGAATGGATGCGAGCTAACAGCTGGCCCCCAGTTGCTGTCCGGCAGGGCCCTATAGCGAGGGAGGGTCTCTGCTAGCTGAACTGCTGAACTGTTGAACTAATCCACAGACACTCTGCCATGCTGTTCAAGTCTTCACAGGTCACTGCAGTAGCTGACATGTTGTCACAGCGTTTTTTGGGGGGGAGCTTGCCAAGGATACTGCATCCCGATAACCGTGTTCAATAGCTCTATAGTATGTCCCATAATGATGATTGCCATAGAGCAGTGGTTCTGAAAGAGGGGTCCACGGACTCTCATGGTTCCTTGAGGGGGTTCCAAATTGACCCTTACATGTCTGTAACTCAGTTAAGGGGGGTCCTTGAAATTTAAAAATTTGAGAAACACTGCTATAGAGTGTTTGTTCAGTAACAGTAATATCTGTCTCTCCAGCTCATCTTTAGTAGTTAGGGCTTGCCAATTTCATCCAATCAGGAGAGAGATCTCATGCAGGATACAGTTGACGTTGGAAGTGATTCAATAAATAAATGAGCTGACAAAATTTGGAATTGGAACACTACAGAACTGAAGCTGATGAAGGGGTACTCCCTCATCTAGGACTCTCCAAAATTGGGTCCCAGAAATAGTAAGAAATAGCTCTAGTTCTTTATCTCTCTGTTTCTCATTATCTCTCTATTTCTCTTTATCTCTATTTCTCTTTATCTCTCTATTTCTCTTTATCTCTCTATTTCTCTTTATCTCTATTTCTCTTTATCTCTCTATTTCTCTTTATCTCTCTATTTCTCTTTATCTCTATTTCTCTTTATCTCTCTATTTCTCTTTATCTCTCTAGTGCTGCAGCTGCTGGTCTTGAACCATGCTGAGCAGTGATTTAGGAAATCAAGTGGTTCAGACAGGGTGAACGGGAGGTTTAATTCTCTCCATCAGTGGATATTTCTCTCCACTGCGTCCATGGGGTTTTCCCCGCCTCCTTTGTTTCTGAGAAGACGTTGATTTGCCGGCGTAGGGTTTCACTCTGGCTATCTCCTGGGAAGACAGCAGCGAGACCTATCGCCTTTAATCACAAGAAAGAAACCTGAAAAACAGATCATTGATAAAGTAGGTGTGGTCAGCAACGCGGGGAGTGGTTGTGAACGGCACATTTTACTGCTGTTTAGGGTTAGCGAGTGCACAGAGCTAACTGTGGATGTGAAGAATGCACACAACAAACACTGAGTGTCTTTTTAACTCAGAGAGTGTATAAAACTCTCTGAGTTTTGAACAAAATGCTCAAAATATTTCAGGCCAAGGACTCCTTAGCTGATAGAGAGATGAAGCAGGGACCCCCACTGCATATTGTTTAAAATTGTGTTGCATATTAAACCTTTTCAGAGATATCTCCATAGACTTGTTTAACAGTACTGTCAAAGTAGTGTTGTGTTGGATTCATGTCAATGTGTATTTTAATCCCTCAATACTTGGAAAACTTTCTTTTTTCCCCCCTTCCCTCCTCTTCCCCTCAGAATAGAGAGGCTAGGGTTCAAGTGGTTAATGTAAAAAAAAAGTTCCTATCACACAAAGATTTGGCGGCCCCCCTGTAGTAACTCTGAGGACCCCGTAGCGGTCCCGGACCCCCTGTTGTAGACCCATGCCTTAAAGAGTTACTCCGACACTCAGGACTTTGCAGAGTCAGGGTTGGCCGGGTTGGCCGGCCCAGCCAGGCAGTTGACCCTGCCCGCTAAGCTCTGGAAGGAGGGTAAAAGTTCATGCGTTTGGCTAGCGTGACTTTGAGGTATTACTTGTTATCTAACACACAGGTTCTACTAGAGAGGTTGGCCCTGCAGGAAGCTCGGCCTCTTGTGTCTTGTGTGACAGTGAATTATGCTATAGCTTTCCTTAAACCTACAGCGGAGCCAGTGTTTCTGACTCACGGGTCAAAAGTTTGTCAGCTGCATACCAAGACCGTTCATGTGTGGCACTGCACTGAGTTTCTGGTTAATTTAAAGCTGGTGGTCTAAGTGATATTCCTTTGGTTTAACCACTTGTGAGCTTGTCGATCTGCTATTTTCTGCGAAAGCTTTCCCCACAATACAGATGCCAGTGGTTTAAAAACAAATATTTTAGTTAAAAGCTTAAAGCTCTATTTTCCGATAGTAAGCATTGTCTACTGTAAGTGTTTGTTCAATAACAGGCTCTCCCAGTCTCTCCAGCTCTTTGATAAACGTAAAATACATTTTCAGCAGAAGACCAGAAGAAGGAACCCCACAAAGATCTTTTATCAGCGTACAGGAGTCCTCTCTCCTGACTGGGTAAAATTGCTATCCCGACCTGAAAATGTCTTTTCTTTTCACTAAAGAGCTGGAGAGATGGGGAGACCCCTGTTACTGAACAAACATTCTAGAGCAAGTACCAGAATATAGAGCTATTTAACGGTTGTCTTAACAACAACAATAAAAGACCTCCTTGACGGGTCCATTTGGTTACATTTGTACACTTTCAGGGTTACAAATGGATAAATGCACACTGAGTATTTTACTGTGTGGCTCTAAAGCCATCGTTCCCACGCGGGTCAGCTTGCCACTTCACTAAAAGACCAATATCAAGGAAGAACCATGATTATTTCACAACATATATCAAATGTCTCCTGCCTGGGTAATATTATATGAGCGGAGCTTTATTGTAGGCAATTGCAGGTGTTATTTTCCAACAAACTTCCATGGCTGCCAGGCATTAACACAACAATGCCAACCAGACAGACTTATAGAGCTATACATACAGTATATACATTACGTACAAGACCCAATACTGTAACTGTGCTCATTGATAACTCTGTGGTTTGCTGTGAAATGAATGACCCGGCTATCTTCTATTCAGAAATAACAGATATACGAGCTCATAGCGCGGCACCGAGTGCCGCACTATGAGCTTGTAGATCTGCTATTTTAGAAAAATCGTGATTTTTTTTTTTTTGCAAATCTTTGAAAATATATATTTTTAAAGCGAACATTTGTAAAATATTTTGTTCCAGGGACCTCCAGAAGCAAAGATTTGAGTTAAAAATGTTTCAAAAATGTATATATTCAAAGATTTGCACAAAATGTTTTCAAAAAATTAGATCTACAAGCTCGTAGCACGGCACTCTGTGTAGCGCTATGAGCTTGTATATCTGCTATTTTTGAATAGCCCAAAAATATATATGCGTTCCCGTTCTTAATGGGTTAATAACCTTACAATAAATGCATGAAATCTCTGTAAGTATGTACGTACGTATGTCCGTCTGACGTGCAAGCTCCCCACGCCTCACATCCCCACCTCGTGGTGAGCTTGTAGTTCTGCTACTTCAACGACAGAGCATATCCATTACAATGTTGCAAGTTAACCTTAAGACACCCTTTATTAATTAGATTAGCTGCAGCTGTGTTGCTTATGTTTTACCCTGCTGAACTGTCTGGAAAACAAACCACAAAATCAGCCCAGGGGTTCATGCCCTTTCTAAGTACAGCAAGTGTCACACACTCAGTCCCCCCTCCCCCCCAATATGAATAACGTTCTATATAAAATCTTAAGTGCGGCTGACTTCTCTTCATGTGATCTTCAATTGAAACAGCACATTATTCGGCCAACACAAGCCGTTGTGTTTGTGTCGTCCTGCAGCAGCTCTGCTAACGTCTGTGGCATTCTTCAGGGAAAGCTAACACGCTAACTGGAAGCCATGTGCCTTTTTTGGGGGGAACAGAGATTTGTACATTTCTCTCACAATAGACGCCCAGCTCTCTGTCTCTCTCTCTTGGTCTCTCTGTCTCTCCCTCCCTGTCTTTCTCTCTCTGTCTCTCTCTTTGTCTCTCTCTGTCTCTCTCCACCCTACCACACGGTGAATGCTGCGACATCATTGGCCCGTTCCAAGACGTCGGCGGGTGTTGTGTTTCATTGCTAGTGTTTTAGACCTTGTTAGGAAGCACCTCCGTGTTAGCCAAAGATACCTGGGGAAGACAATGTTCGTCTACTCACGTTTCACAACCTTGTTAGTCTCATTGCGTTGCGTCCGCGATCCATTCGCAGGCAGCCTTTTGACAACGACGCATTCATCAATGTATACCTGCACTGTTACCACATTACCTGCAGGGTCCTGTCTGTAGCCATTGTCTGCTGTGCATGTCCCCGTGTTCAATGGAACCACCTTCCAAACAAGATAATGATGTTAGCAACAATAGGCCCGAACCGTGTAGTGCTTTGTTATTGTGACGGCCCGAGCTATTGTTTGCTCGGCGGTGCAATCCTTTTGGCATCAAAAATACCCCTTGTTTTGTTTCGTTTCGTTTGTCTGCCGGCCTGTCGTTTTGTTTGGTAAAGATGTCGCTACGGAGACCGGGGGATTACTTTTCAACCGCCGCCGTGTTTAAACACTTTTCCTGGTGTTAGGTACTTTTCCTGTCTTCTGCCATTGACCCCCATGAGAGACCATTTTGTCGACAATTTGCCAGCAATCGGCAAAAATAGCTGATTTATAAGATCATAAAGTGCTGCGATACGTTGTGAGCTTGTAGATCGGCTATTTTTTAATAGCCAAAAACAGAATTGGGTTTAAGTGTTTAAACCGTTCCTCATTTTTCTGTGGACCCCCTGGAACCTCCCCAAGGTCTTGCACAGGTCCTCAGACCCTACTTTGTGTACCAGTGCCCAATATTCTATTTGTTCAGGGAATGCACGGCCTCCCCTTAAGTCTAGTTTATACTTTTGTTGTGTGCCAGTGTAGCGCTCCAGAAAAACAGCAGATCTACAAGCTCAGGCGTCCCGATGGTGGGGTGGTGTAGAGATCCCCCCCATTTCACTCCTCTGCTTCTGTCTTCAGAAAGCGTAGGACACAGTTCAAGAGGTTTGTCACGGCAACAGATGCACATTGTAAGCTTGTAGATCTGCTATTTTGGGTGCTCCACACGGCACGCAGCTATAAGTATAAATCAGGCTCTAGCTTCTCTTGTTAGTGCAAACTCTGTTTTTTGATGCGTTCTGGCAGCTGTAGCATGCGCACACACACACACACACACACACACACACACACACACACACACACACACACACACACACACACACACACACACACACACACACACACACACACACACACACTGCAGTCTGTTAATCATAATGAAGTGTGAAAAAGACCACCAGGGTGGTGACAGTTGGGGCAACACTGTGTCTCACACACACACACACACACACACACACACACACACACACACACACACACACACACACACACACACACACACACACAGACACCTGGCGGTAAGGGGCGGTGGCTTGTCGCCTTCCACCATCTGTCAATCATAATCCAGGCCGATGATTAACATTGACGCTCTCAACATTCCATGTAATTAGCCAGAGGTTGACCCCAAGCTCTGATCCCAGGCCAGCGCTCCTTCATCCTGCTAATGGCCAGCGGTGGTATTGACTGTGTGTAATCTGATCCCAGGCCAGTCATTGAGGGATTATCTGACACGTATATAGCATGAGCCTGCAGTGCTATCACTGTAGCTCACCATGTGTTGACACAACTGAATGCATGGATCATATAGGTGCACACATGCTGGTCTGTGTGTGTGTGTGTGTGTGTGTGTGTGTGTGTGTGTGTGTGTGTGTGTGTGTGTGTGTGTGTGTGTGTGTGTGTGTGTGCGTGTGCGTGTGCGTCCTGATTCTAGAAGTAGGCTGTGTTTTTGATCTATCTATGGACCAGGCTTTTCAGGATAAACATTAGAAGTTTCCAACCGTTACTTGGATTTATAACTAACCTTGGGTACAGTATGTAGAAGACTCTGCATACTCATATTTTGGAGGCCTGCGCCACGTATATAAACTCGCCACCAGTGGCCTGAACATTGCTGGCATAACAAAGAACAAAGCCAGACATTGCACAAAATACCGCTCTGTTTCAGCTGTCATAGGCAGCTTGGCTGCAAGGAGGAGAAAGTGCTATATGTGATCTTAGATGTCCATGAATTTTCTAACCGTGTGTGTGTGTGTGTGTGTGTGTGTGCGTGCACGTGCGTGTGTGTGGGGTGTTTTACAGAGACACATGCACACACACACGCACGCACGCACGCACGCACGCACGCACGCGCACACACACACACACACACACACACACACACACACACACACACACACACACACACACACACACACACACACACACATATGTACAGCACACTTTCTTTGTCCTCTGATGGGAATTGTTTCCCTATGGGGCCAGGGTCAATGACCAACCGACCCAAGATCACACACATACACACACACACACACACACACACACACACACACACACACACACACACACACACACACACACACACACACACACACACACACACACACACACACACACACACACATTGATTTATGGGGTCTGGGGGCGGGGCGGTGTAGGGATCGCCCCATTTTGCACCTCTGCTTCTGTCTTCAGAAAGCGTAAGGTCAAAGTTCAGGAAGGAGGGGCAAGATGATTGTCATGGCAACAGACGTGGTCATGCTATTGTTAAGGAGGTTGTTGGATAGGTGTGTGGATGGGCGTGCAACACACACACACACACACACACACACAATGGAGGAGGCAGGAAGAAAGACATTTTTGAAATAGCTGCTTCATTTGGGCGCGGGGCGACGTCTCAAGGACGGACACAGGAAGACAAATCCAGGACAAATGGATTTGGCACAGGAAATGATGTGTCTTTATTCAGGAAGTGATGTCATGTGACCAGTTAGAATGACAAAAAAAAGTGGCCCTCGGTCGTTTTGCCCCATACCTGAAAGCACCCCGCCCATACACCCACCTCACCTCACCTCACCCTGCATAACTAATATTTATGCAATTGTTATTGTGTTTAAATTCAAAAGGGCAACAGTTGCCTCACCAATAGCCAGACCCATGAGAAATATATGTTTGGAGGCAGGCAGCACACCAGACTACTGCTCTGCTGTAAGACCCCTGACAACCAAAACTCCACAAACACATGAAACTTATCTCCAATTATAGATGTAAGATGTACCTGTAACAGCTTACAGGGGACAATAGTGCGGTTTAATCAAGAATTCATGTTCTCTCCAAAGCTAGAACCACTTAAACCCTATATATTTTTGTTGCATGTCGAATGGCGAAAATAGCAGATCTAAGTTCACAACATGTCACGTTGCGCGTTACTATTAACTTCCATGTGACCTGTCTCCAGTTTCTTGTGGTTTAGAGATAACTTATGTTTGTTTACGAGGCTGCACACATGCCTGGGTGTTTACAGTGTATTAATACTGTGTAGTATGCAGTTCTAATAACGGACATGTTATTAACACACACACGCACGCACGCATGCACGCACACACACACACATGCTTGTGTGTTTACAGTATACTAATACGGTGCAGTGTGTAGTTCTAATAGCAGGCATGTTAATAAGCATGGCAGAGTTGATATGTGCTGTGACATTTACAGCTCGGTGCAGAGACAAACATTCCCAGACACATACTGTGCTACATAGCTCATCTAGCGTGCATCTACACCCGATATACTTCGTTAACTAGGGTCCCAAGGGGCTCTATACTAGGTCTGCTCCTTTTTTTCCCCTCAACACCAAATATCTTAACCGAAAATAGACGATCTACAAGCTCACAATGCTTTGCAATGTGACGCATGATGAGCTTGTAGCTTGGCTATTTTCTCCACAGTATGCCCAAGAATATGGTCGTTATAGGGTTCATGCGGTTAAACTAGCTTGTTGAGCTCTCTCTGTCTCTGGCTCTGTCTCTCTCTCTCTCTCTCTCTCTCTCTCTCTCTCTCTCTCTCTCTCTCTCTCTCTCTTTTGTATTCATACCCTGAAGTGCATTGATAGTAAATCTTGAATGCTTTTGTGCGATGTGGTCTTGTGATGTTTTTAGCGGACTGGTTTTGGCATCGGATAAATCCCTGCAAAGTCTCTTATATTGTATCTGAAAGCTCTCGGCTTTCATGAGAGAGAGAGAGAGGGCATGCATGATCCATCTGTGTGTGTGTGTGTGTGTGTGTGTGTGTGTGTGTGTGTGTGTGTGTGTGTGTGTGTGTGTGTGTGTGTGTGTGTGTGTGTGTGTGTGTGTGTGTGTGTGTGTGTGTGTGTGTGTGTGTGTGTGTGTGTGTCTCGCTCTGTCTCCCTCTCTATTGCTCTCTTTCTATACATCTCTATATCTATTTGCACTCTCTCTCAATATATCTATCTTACCTTCTCTCTCTCTATTTCACGTTTCTCTATGGTAGAGTACGATTGATATACAGTCTCTCTCTCTCTCTCTCTCTCTCTCTCTCTCTCTCTCTCTCTCACACACGCACACGCACGCACACACACACACACACACACACACACACACACACACACACACACACACACACACACACACACACACACACACACACACACACTCACACAGAGGATAATTGCTATGAGAGTGAGTGGTTTGGAGTAGAGTAGTAGTAGATTTATTGGTAATAACTCAAAGTCCATATGGCTTCCATGATGGGTGGCCTTTAAAAAAACACATGCCTTATTAGGTGAGTCTTTCTCATGGTGGTACACACACACACACACACACACACACACACACACACACACACACACACACACACACACACACACACACACACACACACACACACACACACAAACAGCGACAGAGGCTGTCTTGAGTGTCCATTCAGATGTAACTCTGAAATAGTTGAAAACAGACCCTTGCGTATAAAGATCCGTTTTGACACTTTGCTGAGTCAAATTAACTATCCGAGTTTTGCAGTGTCATGCAGTATTTACAATACCTTTTCGTCGAAGCTTGGTATTGTTATATGCTCTGTGACACATGCGCTCATTCTGGGTTAGAGCTTTGTGAATGATATGTGCCGTGTGTGTGTGTGTGTGTATGTGTGTGTGTGTGTGTGTGTGTGTGTGTGTGTGTGTGTGCGTGTGCGTGTGCGTGTGCGCACGTGTGTGCGTGCGTGGTTTCATGGGAGATAAGAGTCTCTGTGCTACTCGGTGTGCGTGTGTTTTCCCAGTGTCTGGTCTTTAGAGGAAGAGGCCGTGTTGTTCTTGACGCACGCGACCCCCAAACCTCAAAGACCCAAGGTCAACATCACACCAGTAGAGTGAGTAGACCCTCACAGCACTGGACTAAAAACTCACTCCGGTGTCTTTCTGACAATTACACAGCAAAATCCTTAAAAATAAAAAACTTAACTCTGAGAGTGTACAAATGAAACCAAATTGGACCCGTACGGGTCCATTTGGTTTCATTTGTACACTCTCAGAGTTACAAACAGTTAAGGTAACGCAGCACAATGTGCATAGAATCAGGAACTGTGATGGTAAATAACATTTTATGAATAAACTGAAAACAAACACAGTAGCTGTTTCTGTTGTCTATTGTTGTTCTTATCAGTGGGATTTAACAATCAAACCAAACTGACTAAACATCTATAACACCTATAACTCCTCAACTACATCTATAATGATATGGTATAGTTAATAATGATAATTGCAAACACATGTATTATTTATACTGTATATTATTCGTGCTCCTTTTAAGAAACAATATTATCTAATAAAGCAGCATGTCTTATTGTAGAAGAAGGAATTTAAAACAAACTTTCATGTGTGTTTCATGCATTTGTTGTTTATCACAGCCGATGTTGTTGAGATTAAGGAGATCGAGGATGGTGGCTTTAACTGGTGAAAGCCAGCAGGGTGCTTTTTCCCTCACGTTTCTTCCTGTAGTAAATCTAAAGCAAAGGGACTGTGGGCTTGGCAGTGATTCATGAGTTGTAGAGTATCGTGACGTTGTTGAATGGGTTGGGGGTCTTTAGGTTGCGGTGAAGGAACTGGCTTTTTTGTGCGGTTATTATTGTTGAGCGTGTTGTAATTTAGCTGCCAAGACACGCTGGCACACACTTCCGAACGCACCCACCCACACACACACACACACACACACACACACACACACACACACACACACACACACACACACACACACACACACACACACACACACAGACACACACACACACACGCACACACACACACACACACACACACACACACACACACACATACACACACACACACACACACACACACACACACACACACACACACACACACACACACACACACACACACACACACACACACACACACACACACACACGCAGTGTTTTCCCTGGAATTAGTTTAGGTGGGCTACTGGGACCGTGAGAACAAAACTGGACAGTCCTATTGTGTCCCAACAATGACTTTTTAAACATAAAGTCAAAAAATGAAAATAAAAAAGCTAAAGGAAAGGAAATGTAAAAAACTATAATAACATTAGGTTGGCAGAAGTCTCAGATCCTCTGGTGGTTTGTTCTCATGTATGACATAATAATACCTAAACGCTTACTCACTAGGTTGAGTTTGAACTCCGGTAACAGTTAGATCTTGTCTTGTCAGATCATTTCAGTGTTCTCTTTCATATGTCTTATTACTCATGACCTCCAAATGATACCAGATACCGTTATAGAATGCCAATATTGATGAGAACACTAGTGCACTCTTCATAATCTACAAGCTCACACACACTCACATACATACAAACACACACACACACACACACACACACACACACACACACACACACACACACACACACACGTGCATTGCTTGGACCGTAGGCTGTATCTCTGCCTCTCTCTGCCTCTCTCTCTGCCTCTCTCTCTCTCAGTGCATGTGTACAGTACATGCACTCATAGTGTAGCTAGGCACGTGGGCTTCAGAGGAGGTCTAATGCATTGGTGTTTCTGTCTCTCAGACACATGCTGCTGGATTCCAGTGGGTTCTAATGCTGTGTGGTCTAATGCAATGAAGTTTAATGGAGTTGAGTCTAACGCAGTGGTGTCTAATGGGTCTAATGTAGTGTGGTCTTTTGCAGTGAGGTCTAATGTGTCTCATGCAGTGAGGTCTAATATGTCTCATGCAGTGAGGTCTTATGTAGTGTGTTTTTTTCAGTGAGGTCTAATGGGTCTAATAAAGTGAGGTCTAATGCAGTGAGGTCTAATGTGTCTAATGCAGTGAGGTCTAATGTGTCTAATGCAGTGAGGTCTAATGTGTCTAATGCAGTGAGGTCTAATGTGTCTTATGCAGTGAGGTCTTTAGCAGTGAGGTCCAATACAGTGAGGTCTAATGCAGTGAGGTCTTTTGCAGCGAGGTCCAATGCAGTGAGGTATAAGGGGTCTAATGCAGTGAGGTCTTATGTAGTGGGGTCTAATGCAGTGGGTTCTAACTGTGGT
>NC_139960.1:18250567-18263067 GCF_963454915.1 Gymnoscopelus microlampas | reverse complement strand
TCCTGATTGGAAAAAAATGGTATCCTTACCTGAAAATGCATTTTCTGTTTAATAAAGAGCTGGAGAGTCATGGAGACTCCTGTTACTGAACAAACACTCTATAGCAATGAGTACTATCACAATATAGAACTATTTAACACAAAGAAAATCACTTACCCTACCTTTAAAACAATATTTTTTGAGTAACTGTTGCAGCCCTACACGGATGTACTTATAATCTACAGGTAAGTGGGACACTTTGTTGCTGTCGGGCAGAAAACTCTTATCTCCATATTTAAACTTTTGGACATATGAGACGGAGACCCGACAGAGACGCTTTGCAGATTAATGAAAGAAGAATGTTCTCCATCCTGCTAACACGGGATCAGCTTACCTTGACCTCTGTTGTTTGTTCGTCTGCTTAGAAGCTGTGAGCTGACAAAGCCATGTAGTCCACCTGTTACCCTGATAGACAGCAGACCAGGCTACTACCAGTAACTTATATTCTTGAACATTAGCACTTGTCTGTTTGTAGCTCTGTGTATGTATGGCCTCAGGGGAGTGTGTGTGTGTGTGTGTGTGTGTGTGTGTGTGTGTGTGTGTGTGTGTGTGTGTGTGTGTGTGTGTGTGTGTGTGTGTGTGTGTGTGTGTGTGTGTGTGTGTGTGTGTGTGTGTGTGTGTGTGTGTGTGTGTGTGTGTGAATAATTGACACCTCTAAGTTTACACAGCCAGAGGGGAGGTGAGGTAATGTGGACATGAACGAGACATCTCTCGCCACAAGGGACAGACTAGCTTTACGCACGATGACACGGCCAAAACTCTACACTGGACGCACACACACGCACGCGCACAGGTGCACATATAGCAAACACTACACCATGTACATGAATGAAAGAGAGATAGAGACGATGGCATTTACTCAGTCAAACATACTGTATACTGCCGTAAAAAGTGTTTGTATACTGTGTGTGTGTGTGTGTGAGAGTGTGTGTGAGAGTGTGTGTGTGTGTGTGTGTGTGTGTGTGTGTGTGTGTGTGTGTGTGTGTGTGTGTGTGCGTGCGTGCGTGCGTGCGTGCGTGCGTGCGCGTGCGTGCGTGCGTGCGTGCGTGCGTGCGTGCGTGCGTGCGTGCGTGCGTGCGTGCGTGCGTGCGTGCGTGCGTGCGTGCGTGCGTGCGTGCGTGCGTGCGTGACAGACAGACAGACAGTACATAGGTCTGTCACGATTATTATATAATCCCCTAATCACAATTATTTGAGATAATCGCAAAAAGTCATAATCGTCATAATCATTTCCAAGTTAAAAGTGTTCGTATATTTTCAAACTTAGATATAAAGTAATTAAATGTGTATTTAACATATCTGCCCTGTGTAACTTTAGCTTACGAAGCCTAAAAGCCAAACAGATTTCTATTCACAATGTTCAACAACAGAAACACAATTAAAATCTCATAATCGTGACAGCTCACGATACATAGATATATACATAGATAAATAGATACATAAATACGTATGGATTTAACTTCTACTCATTCATGTGCATCCACACATTCAGATTTTGCAGTGGTGTAAAGTAACTAAGTACATTTACTCAAATACTGTACTTAAGTACAATTTTGAGGTACTTTTCTGGAGTATTTCCAATTGTCTTTACTTTTACTTCTACTCTACCACATCGCAGAAGAGAATATTGTACTTTTACTACACTACAATTATTTGAAAACTTTCGTTACCAGTTACTTTGCAGATATAAAGTATTACATTATAAAACATACATTTACCTCTTTAGCCCAATTTTATACCTAGGCTATTTGAAAATAGACGATCTACAAGCTCACACCGCGTCGCATCGTATGAGCTTGTAGATCTGCTATTTTCAAACATTTTAGTACTTTTACTTTTGGTACTTTATGTATATTTTGATACCAATACTTTTGTACTTTTACTCAAGTACATTTTTAATTCCGGACTTTTACTTGTAACAGAGTACTTCTACATTGCAGTATTGATACTTTTACTTAAGTAAAACCACTGTGTACTGTAAGCGCCTAGTACACTACATACTGTACTTGATCACGTTGTCACGATGGAACAATATTAACCACTTAAACCTTATATGACCGGGGTCACCCATGGCTCTACACACACTATGTCCCTCTGCACCAAATCTTATTGCCGGAAATAACCGATCTACAAGCTCACATGGCGTCCAGTTGTGACGTGTTGTGAGCTTGTCGATCTGCTCTTTTCACCAAATGTAACACTTAAGGTTCAAGTGTTACTTACGTACTTATTTACTGTAATTATCTGCAAATGCAATTAGGGGAAACACTGCCTGCTTTTATAAACACACACTGAGAGAGAGAGAGAGAGAGAGAGAGAGAGAGAGAGAGAGAGAGAGAGAATGGGATTTCCTCTCAAACATAAATAAAGTCACAGTCTTCGAGTCACACTTCCTTTATTAAGAAAATAAAATGCTCAGCCGTGTGCACCTCCGCTTGCCTCTTCCTGTTTCACACGCACACGCACACGCACACACGCATGCATGCATGTGTGTTCACTGTAGGTCACTGAACACACACCTACAGTAAATATTCCGCAGACATCCTCCAACTACTTCCAGAACACCAATGCGCGTGTGCACTGCGCACACACACACACACACACACACACACACACACACACACACACACACACACACACACACACACACACACACCTGCATATATTGGCTGGTCATTGACAGTGTTTGACGTTTGCACTGAGCTGTTGTACTTTGTTTGGAGTGCAACTCAATCTGCTTCTCCTGCCTTTAGGGCTGTGTTGACAGACGTTAGCGTTAATATAGGTGTCAGAAAAGACTTTGTCAGCTAGCTGTCCATGGTCTGTGTGTGTGTGTGTGTGTGTGTGTGTGTGTGTGTGTGTGTGTGTGTGTGTGTGTGTGTGTGTGTGCGTGCGTGCGTGCGTGCGTGTGTGCGCGTTTTTCCACCAAAGTTAACACTTATATGTTGTTAAAAGCGTTGCTGCAGGGTAATAAGTAAAGACCAGGTTAAACCCTGCATGAATTTGTGTGGACAGTGTTGACATTGTGTGTGTGTGTGTGTGTGTGTGTGTGTGTGTGTGTGTGTATGTGTGTGTGTGTGTGTGTGTGTGTGTGTGTGTGTGTGTGTGTGTGTGTGCGTGCGCGTGCGCGTGCGCGTGCGCTCGTGCCTTTTCCACCAAAGTTAACACTTATATGCAGGTTTTTTTAACCACCCTATTTTAGGATGAACATTCGTCTAAAATAGATTATCTACAAGCTCACAACACATCGGTCTGTGATGTGTTGTGAGCTTGTATATCAGCCATTTTTGCCAAACAGATTTGCTGTAGAGCGAATGACTAGCAGACCTAGTATAGAGCCCTGGGGGACTCCGGTATGTAGAGTATGGAGTCGGTCGGATCAGCAGTTATAAATGTAAATACATGTATGTGCGCCGCATGCTTATCTCATCTGCATGCGTGCGACCGTGTGTGTGTGTATTCTGTAAACCTCCCCTCATGGGTAACCATTGGGATCAAGTGAGTTGCCATGGTACCTGTAAACCAGTCACTACTGGAGACCAGGCCTTAGCTATGAACAACAGCATTGTCAACACCAGAGAGAGAGAAAGAGAGAGAGAGAGAAAGTTGACCTGAAGACTCTCTCACTTTGAGGAAGACTCCCTCAAAGTGAGAGCCAAGTGCAAATTAAAATCACCAACTAGCCCTAAACTATAAACATTCCTACTAAACATAGTTTTACACACACACACACACACACACACACACACACACACACACACACACACACACACACACACACACACACACACACACACACACACAAACCGCCAAGAAAGATGGTGCTAGTGGGGGTAGCACTCATAAAATACACATAAAAGCATTACAATGACAGAATTCAATCTTAAATAATAACACAACATGGATCTGGCAAGCATGCTTTCTTTTTCATTGTAAGGATCCTATGGGGTCGTCTCTATGTTCACCCGGTTCTTTTTTCCCCCGGGTTCTATGTTCCCCGCTTATTGTCATCCTGACTTTTTTGTTTGATGGGAAGTCTTTGGGATTGAACTTTTAGGGACTGATTGATTTAAAGTCATTTCTTTTTTTTCATTTCATGTTGTCTTTAACCCTGTGGATTTCACTGTGAAGACAGTTCTTTTTTTCTTTTAACCACTTAAACCCCATATGGTTGAGCGGGGTCCCTCAGGGCTCCATACTAGTGTCTTCTGTTATTGTTGGGAAGGCTTTTGCTGAAAACAGCCGATCGACAAGCTCAGCTCGGCGTATCGGCGAGCTTGTCGATTGGCTAATTTCAGTGAAAGCTTTCCCCACAATAAGGATGCTGGGGTTTAAAGTGGTTAACGCGGCTCGCCTCGCGGCATCAATTGTGTCTCTCCAGGCAGTGGAGTCCTCCTTAAATAACAACACATTCAGCCGTGTCACTCAAAACAGCAAGTCTCCAGACAAGACCCGCCCCCTCCTCTCTGCTGTGAACTCCAGTGGATTTATGATAATTACCACAGCCTCAGCCAACAGCGGAACAACAGACACAAGAGAGAGAGAGAGAGAGAGAGAGAGAGAGAGAGAGAGAGAGAGAGAGAGAGAGAGAGAGAGAGAGAGAGAGAGAGAGAGAGAGAGAGAGAGAGAGAGAGAGAGAGAGAGAGAGAGAGAGAGAGAGAGAAATTGAGTTCACGCGTTCACAGCAGGACGTTCTCGGGCTAGACAGGAAGACCGGATGCCTCCGGTTGCCGCGGGGACGCCTGGAGGCGGTGGGTGGGGTGGGTCTGTGGGGGGGAGGGGCTAGAGCAGGTAGGCACCTGCAGGCGCTTAAGGCCGATTGGCCGGCTGCCAGAGACAGGGGTGTGGCCTCATTGCAGCATGACCAATTTTACATGTTAACGCCAAGACGCTAAGATTTGCAGGTCACACACACACATACAGTGTGTGTGTGTACATGCTTGCGCACTTGTTAAAAATCGTATTTTGACTTGCTTAATGAGTGTGTGAGTGCCTACTCACGTCAGGTGACCACTTCAGGGAACTGTCCTGCTGTCGTTGAGGCTATCAGGGTTAAGATGACACTCAGAACTTTGCAATGTGACTATCACTGTTGAAGAAACATGGTATATCGTTGTCAGGCAGAAAACCTTTATTTGCATATTATTATTATTAACGCCCCTCACACTACAGCATCACATAAAAGTATCAAAAGTAACAGATCTACATGCTCGAAACGCGGCACGTTCTGCCCGACAGCAACGATATATAGCAACATACATTTTTCAGAAAACTGGATTTAGAAGACATTTTTAGAATCGGCCGCGGGTCTTAATGGGTTAAAGTAGTATATCAAAAAAGAAAAAGAACATTGGTGATGATAAATGGTGCAGCAATTTTGTGGTGGAGATTAGCCTTCAAGATGAGACAGAAAGAAGAGAAACCAACCAGCGATGACGTTGGAGTTGTAATGTTGTCAGTGGTATGTGTGGAAACTCACTGATGAAGTGTTTTCAGTACAAAGGTGGAAACAGGGAGTCTCCATGATAACCGATAAAACTCACTGGAAAATGTCCTGTCCCATAAACGTTAGTCTCTCCCGCTCTCTCCCTTTCCCTTTGTATCTCTCTTTCTCTCCGTCACCCCTCCCTGTCCTCGGTCTGTCTGTCTGTCTGTCTGTATGTCTCCCCCCACCCTCTCTCTCTCTTTCTCTCTCTGTATTTCCTGTCTTGCTACGAAACTATTTCAGGCCAGTAACATCTCTATTTTTGTCTGTCACAGTCACTTTTTCTATTGTTTGCCCCCTCCCTGTCTGTCCCTTTGTTGTTCCCCACCAGCGTCCTATTTCACTCAGTAACTAGACTCATTTATACACTAGATAGTTAAATTAACACTCAGGATTATGCTGTGTTGGAGTGTTGACAATTTAAAGTTGCTTTATTGACATGAAAAACCATACATTTACATTTTATTTGACAAAGCAAATGTGAAATAAAACAATCAAAACTAAGAAATGTAAGCATACAATTAAAAGGGGAATAAAGAAGTGTGTAAACAGAGCTGTTGTCACATTGCATCTTAGAGAAACTAGCTTATGAAACCACAAAAAAATGCAGTTAGAAGTGGTTACCATATATGTAGGCAAGCATAGCTTAATTGGTATACAGCTTTTGGAGGCGGATAGCAGCATTCTCTCAAATGTATTTAAAGGAGCTACACCATGAATTTAAAAAATAATAATAATATTTGATATCATATTGTTTATGTCCCTCAAACGTTTTTCAAAAGGTTTGAGCCTAAATCAAGCCTCAGATATACTCATTCCAACTAACTTCTCTCTGGCTTATAAAGCACTTTCACCTGCAATACCACATTGTCCTGTTTGGCACGGGGCGCTATTGAGCCAGTTTGTATGCATGTCATGTCCTGGTTCTGTGTGGAAAAAGTAAAAAAAAAAAAAAAGAAAAAAATTAAAAAAAATTAAAAATGAGAAAATTGTTTTTTTTTTTTTTTTTGGGATTTTTTTTTTTGGTTAGAACTGAAAAACGGGAGGAATTGTTCCCAGACGTGACGTAGGGTGGGGGAACAAATCTGACGGACTGTTTTCAGACCAATTTACATGAAAACCACAGATAGCCTATGAAAGCCTGCATGCTCGAAGTCGGGTATTTGTTGGAACAGAAGAGAGGTGGGGGAGACCAAAAACACACAAAAATGAAGAAAAAGTTAAAATTCATGGTGTAGACCCTTTAACGGTAGTTGCTGTGTTCATATCGCCTCTGTCGGGTGGAAACCTCATACTGTATGTCCAAAATGAAATTCAAATTCAACAATAGCATAAGCAGCAGATCTACAAGCTCAAAACAAGCTTGTAGATCTGCTACGTTTCTTTCTCTCTCTCTCTCTCTCTCTCTCGCTCTCTCTCTCTGTCAGCAGGGTTATCTTGTGTAAACTCTCTGCCACCATCAGAGCTGGGATCTGTAGTTCTATTGTTGTAGTTTTGCGGTTCACTGCTTCACTGTATTGCCCTGGGAGAGAGAGAGAGCGAGGAGAGACATGATCTGTTTATTCAGACCACCGTGGTTCTGCATGCACATGCACATGCACACACACACACACACGCGCGCACACACACACACACACACACACACACACACACACACACACACACACACACACACACACACACACACACACACACACACACACACACACACACACACACACACACACACACACACACACACACACACACACATTGTAGGGGGGAAAAAAGTGATGGGTTTCACACAAACACTGTCATGTAATTATTTTTTCAACGGAAACTCAACGAATCCTGCTCTGTCCACCCCAAATTCACATGCATTTGGCCGTGGACCTAATATTTTGAAATATATTTTGTGCCAATGAACCCCCATACTAGATTTGTGTTTTTCAAACGTTTAACAAAATTACACGTAAAAAAAATCTCTATATTTTTCTTTTTGCCCCTTTTTGTTTTCTCCCCAATTTCGTCGTTATGCCAATTGATTCCTCCCGATGTCACTGCTGTTGTATCCTACTGACTCACCTGCCAGAGAGGAGCCCCCACCGGGAGGACGTAGAGCCTTCGCCCTACTCCTCCCGCCCAACACTCCCTGCTGACGGGTGTCGCCCCAGCCTGTAAGATACATGCAGTCCAGTGATATCACCCTCCCCGCCCGGCTTCCCTCCCCCCGAACACTGGCCAATTGTGTTCGTATAGACGCTCGACAGCGCCTGATGCCACACAGGGGATTCAAACCCACAACCTCCGCGGTGGTTGGCAGCTACCTTTGCCACTGCACCACCCGAGCACATTTTTCATTTTTAAAACAACATCTTCAATCGCGCTTTGAGAACCACTGCTCTAGTGAAACAGACTAGAGATTGTGATCTGATTTGGGGGTTTGACGTTCTGATCTGATCCACATCCTCACAGATTTGTGGATGACGACCAGTCTTGATTTTGACAGACATTTTTTATTTAGTTGTAGTCATAGTCTTTTGTCATATTTTAGTCATCTGAAATGTTTTTAATCTAGTTTTAGTCTACTAAATATCATGACGTTATAGTCCACTAAATCTACAGTTGATCTAGTCGACTAAGGCGTCGTAATGGCTGATTTTACACTTGGTTGCATGCTGAAAATAGCCGATCTACAAGCTCACAACGCGTCCCAGCGCGACGCGTTGTGAGCTTGTAGATCGGCTATTTTCAGAGTGCAACACCCGAGCGCAACCAAACATAAAATGACTTCTCTTTTAGTTCTACTGGATCTCTTCTCCTCTAGTCCCTCACTAACATTTTAATCTAGTTTTTATTTGTTGACGAAATTGTCAATATATTTAGTCTTAGTTTTAGTCATCGTAGCATTTTTTTTATTTCGTTTTTATTTCGTTTTCGTCAGTGAAGAAAGGTAGTTGACCAACATTTTTCGTCATAGTTTTAGTCGACGAAATCAACACTGATGACGACAGGCCTTGATCGACAGAATGACATCCACACAACGATGTGGCGATGTGGGTCGTTAACCGCGGTGACCTCGTGTCTGACGTGACCTTTGATTGGGACCTTTGACCTTTGTGTGTTTCAGCCTAACATCGGCCGTCTGGGCATCCCGCACGGCCCGTCCGGAGAGAAGGTGGCCGTGGTGGCCGTGGACGACTGTGACATCTCCATGGCCATCCGCTTCGGGAACCAGATCGGCAACTACTCCTGCGCCGCCCAGGGAACGCAGACCGGACAGAAAAAGTAAGCTGCGATGTCACACTGCTTCGTCACGTCATGTCTTATCTCTCTGTCTCTGTCCCCTCCTGTTGTCTCTGGTTTACACCCACTCCATCACAGGGTTCTTCAACAGGGGGTCCTGTTGAAGAACCCTGCTCTATCACATAGTAGTGTTCATTTGTCCACGTGTAACTGTTAGAGGGACTACTGTATGTAATGAAATGTAATGTAATGTAACCAAAAGGACCTTCAAAGGACCTTCACTCTAAGAGCTAATTAAACTCACGCAAATCACAGAATTTCGGTAGGGATGCATCTATTAATCGGCTGTACATCGGTATCAGTCGACACTCGCCTTGTTGTCTGCCATCAGTGTATTATCAGATAAGATGACATTCACCGATGTAATTGGCTGATGTTTGTCTGTCTTTTCATTAATCTATATGATTCAATTTGTGCTCATTAGAGTCTTTAAAAAAGTTATGTTTTTTAATGAAGATGTATTTCTGTCCCTGTCACCAAAGTAGGAATGACTACCAACAAAAACAAAACGTAAAAACAAAAAGAAAACACATTGGCCTCTCATTGGTTATATTTGTTTTAAATTGTTTTTTTAAACATCGATATTAGCCCAGAATTTCCCAATCGCTGCACCCCTAAATTTCAGTTGCAAAATTATTGATTTTTGTCACGCTTTATATCTCTCTCCATTGCAATTATATCTTATTTTTCATTAACTTGCTTATACTTTAATGACATGACAAGATAAACAATAATTGCATTGTGAACACATTAGAAATACATTGATAAAAGAGCTCTCTGTGTTTTACTTTGTGTTTTTTTTGTGTGAGCTCTAAGCCTTTCTACCGATTAGCAACACAAAACACACACACTCACACGCACGCTGCCCCCTGTGGTGAGACTAATAGGAGAATGTGTTCTATCACGGGTGCTGAATGTCAAATTGCCTTCATTACAACAAATGACACCTCCCTCCCACCCTCCTGTTCTGTCCTCCTCCTGTCCTGCTTCATCTCTGTTTGCCTCCTCCACGCGGCCGGTCTCTCCTTCTGGCAGACAAAACAACACCTCCTCAACCAGAAGATGTTGTTGTTTTTTTCTATGCTAAATGAGGGGAGCTGTTAGCAAACCGGCATGCTGGAACACATTGACTGACTGGCTGCTAGGAGGATTAAACACTCTGGTGAAAGAGAAAGACAGTGAGGGAAGGAGGGAGGAGGGGGGTGGGTGTGAGAGAGAGAGAGAGAGAGAGAGAGAGAGAGAGAGAGAGGGAGAGAGGGAGAGGGAGAGAGGGAGAGAGAGGGAGAGGGAGTTACACAGAGGCACAACATCAAAGTACAGTTAATGAGGTTACATTCTTTCAGGAACTTGTCTTGTAGCTCACGGCAGCCTGGAGGCACTGAGCCACACATGAAACATCCGTGTCCCCTACATGTCCCTTACTACTACAACATCCCCTACAACATGTCCCCCAATATCATGTCCTCTACACCAGGGGTTCCCAAACTTTTCAGGTTGCGTCCCCCCAAAATAATCATATTTGAACTGGGGACCCCCCCAAGCAATTGGAATTGTAGGCATTGCATTAGTTTGACTCGGTTCCACAGATAAACATTGTCAAAATACTCAAACCGCATGCTTGTGCGAGGCGTTGTGAGCTTGTAGATCGGCTATTTTCACAGTGTTTGCCTCTTTCATGCGTAATATTTGACAATTTGGACAGTTTGGTATTAAAAAGGTCTTAAAAGTCATTAAATTGTAACTTTAGAAATGTGCAGCTACCCTGTATACACTTATACTGTATGTTGGTTTGTTTACTGTTGAGTGAGAAAACAATGTAGCACGTTAAGCTAATCATCTGGGGACCCACCCAAAATAATTTGGGGACCCCCCCTGGCTGTCCAGACGCACAGGTTGAGAACCACGGCTCTACAACATGTCCCCAACAGCATTTCTCCTGAGGGACATGTCTCCTACATACCAATCTGGGAACCCAGAGTCAAAAAAAGGGGAAGAAAAAAAAATCCTTTGAATTTCAGTCGCGGAGCTCTGACTCTGTCTTGTATTGAGAGATTACCTACACATACAGACAGCATGTTGCGCACACGCTCAGAGCGGTTACACTTACTGTAACATTTCCACCCACACACACCCATTCAGACACAAATGTATGAACCTCTCATGTACAAACTGGTCTCATGTATGAACCTGTTCCACGTATAAACGGCGAGACATCCTATACTTGCAACTTGACGACCGCTGTCTTTTAATCCACTTGAATCCAAAAGCGTTTTGGTGGTGTAACACTTAAACCTGTCACCTCCTTCTTAATGTTGTCTGCCAGGGACTAAGGAAATAAATTATTAAACTGAATGATTTATTGTCTTCACATGTTTTGACTCAATAAAGTATAAAAAAAAGGATATAAATTAGCATTTTTTGCTACTCCTATATATTTACAAAATAAGTCAATGTATTAAATGCGTACTACGCTGAATTCCCAGTGATAGGACTGTGTGTCATTGCAGTCAGTGTACGTTATGTTTTGCACGTTTTAAAAGCTTCTAGCTCACACAAAACAAAACGGACTGAACTGTCCTTTATATGATTGCAGAACGTTCCAAACGATTGACCAGCGGGGTCATTAACGGATTTTCTGGACGATTGTTTTACCGGCTTACTCTGGCCATGTGCCAACGTCGTCTGTATGTCGAGGAGGCGTACGTTTAGCGGTTTGGACTTGTGCTGTGGCACAGCAGTGGTGTTGCGTCAAAATAAATCCCTCCAATCCTTTTCTGTTTGATGTTCGAGGGCCGTGGGGGACTTGGGGGCTCGTAAGCAGCTTCCTGCATGCCTAGCTTTTTTTTTACTACTCTTGAGAATGTAAATCTGAACCCTTATGGGTCTACTTTTTGGTGCATGCTATTCTGAGCAAACAATAATAAAAAAAAAAGGCATACAGACGTGTCGCGGTGCAAGGTGTTATGAGCTTGCAAAGCTGGTATTTTCGTGTGACATTTGCTGTATGTCAAATGACACAATAGGGCTTAAATTAAAGTGCTTAAATTAACTGTAATTAAGTGTAATAGCTGTTTATTTTTATTTGTTTATATATATTTTTATCCCACAATTTTATAACCCAGTTTTCACCCAGTGCCAGTTGCCTAAGCTTGTAATTTTGTGCGCTACTCTTCCTCTGCCAGCCAATAACTGTTTTAATGTCTGTTTTAACACAGACGCACATTATTAAATTTATATTTTCATAGCGCCATTTTGTACGGTTTCACACATCTCTTGTAACTGTCATTTTAGTCTGTTTTCATAGATATGTTCTGTCCCTCCCCAAATACAAGAATGAAGTAAAGTCTCTACAGCTTGTTTTGGCTTCTTTTACATTGGTTACATGTTTGTATAATTCTGCTGACTGAGCCCCTTTGGCTTCCTCTCCCCCCCAACAGATCTTTGGACCTGACAGGACCCCTGTTGCTGGGCGGTGTCCCCAACCTGCCCGAGGACTTCCCAGTGAGGAACAGGGACTTTGTGGGCTGCATGAGGAACCTGACCATCGACAGCAGGCCCACCGACATGGCTAGCTTCATCGCTAACAACGGAACCACGGCGGGTGAGATGATGATAAGTCATACGGAAATAGCCGATCTATAAGCTCATACTGGAAAGCGTCGTTGCGCGTTGCGAGCTTGTAGACGGTCTA
>NC_139960.1:18243067-18245567 GCF_963454915.1 Gymnoscopelus microlampas | reverse complement strand
AATAAATAAGATAATCATGATAGCGTACTGCTGCCAGAGCAGATTGCTAATTGAATCAAATCTCTGGCAGTCGTTCATTGTCTAAAGAGCTAACATAAACTACCTCTGCTTCACTACTTTAAATGACCAAATACAATGTGTAGATTTAAAACCACATCTATAATACAAACTGAATAATTGTGCACAACTTGAATGAAGTGAAAGACGTTGACAAACTAAGAAACACTATGAGAGACTGAACATAAGCTATGTTCAGATATGGATACCGTTGCATTTTCAGGAAACCAATTAACATTAGTCGCCGGCATATTTCCTGTACAGTTTACGCATGTACGTATGTACCGTTCTCGTTCTTGGCTGAATAGTCCAGTACAGTACTTCACTTGAGATATGACTGTAGCATGCAAGACTATAAGGATTTGGTGATGAGAATGATCAATATAGCATCCATCCTTCTGCAGGCTGGCAGACGGCTGTAACCTAATCCGTCGAAATGGAAAAGAGAACAAATGGGGCGGCAGTGGCTCAGGGGTAGAGTGGCCGGGTAGAGTGAACTGGAAAACCGCAAGGTTCCCAATTCGATCCCGGGCTGGGGCGCTCCCCTTGAGTTAGTGTCGAAGTGTCCTTGAGCAAGACGCTGAACCCCTAATTGCTCCCGATGAGCAGGTTGGTGCCTTGCATGGTTTCCTCCGCCATCGGTGTATGAATGTGTGTGTGAATGGGTTTATGGCACAATCAATGTAAAGCGCTTCGGATAGAAGCGCTATATAAATGCACCATTTACCATTTAACAAATGGTTTTCTGCTGAGGAAACGGACTATGAAAGCGATCATTTAAGGCAGAATAAAATTATGTGATATGATCATCATTCATTATCACAGGGATGCGGAATATGCAAGCAACATCATGATGTTCACACTTGTTTTCCCGCAAAGACTTTGCCTGCAATGTTGTAGCTCCCAATCAGGCATGAATGCCGAAACAAGATTGCACTGCAGCCACACAAAATTCGGCGCACGTTCACACATGACACCAAAATCTAATCAAATCATGTTGTTAATCCCTGTATATTTAGTTAGTTACCCACGTCTCGATATTAGATCCGCTATTAGTTCATTCTACACCAAATCTCCTCGCTGAAAATAGCCACTGTACTGTTAAATCTGCTATTTTCGTGAAAAGGCTAGGGTTTAAAGTGGTTAAGGCTTGCAGTTGGTTTGTTTATTTTCCTCTTCACCTCCCGCTCTGTGTGATCACGTGCAGATCAGAGCTGGGACGGCGTCCTCCGTGACAGATGTGTTGTTTTTGATATGTTCACACGCTTTTGTTCTCTGGATGAGGTGGACCGCGGTGTTGAGTTGTAGTCACTGGTTCCCCTCCCGCCCCTCTGCCAGGAACAACTGCCTGTTGTCTGATAATTACAGTTTGAGTTCAGAGCTCTGTGTGTGTGTGTGTGTGTGTGTGTGTGTGTGTGTGTGTGTGTGTGTGTGTGTGTGTGTGTGCGTGTGTGTGCGTGTGTGCGTGTGTGCGTGTGTGCGTGCGTGCGTGCGCGCGTGCGTGCGTGTGTGTGTGAGAGCAGAAATATGTGCCCGGGGGAGATGCGGACCAAACGCTGTGTAGATTATTATGGCAGGAAACAACCTACTGTGTGAATCTTATGCTGAAAGATGTGCTGAACGTGTGTGTGTGTGTGTGTGTGTGTGTGTGTGTGTGCGGCATGATCAGTGGAAAGTGATGATATGTCTTGTCCAGGCAAATCTCTCTCTTTCTTTTTTGCCCCATCTCTCTTTCACTCTCTCTTTCTCTCATCATCTCTCTTTCACTCTCTTTTCTTTTTATTTCTCTCGTTATCTTTCTCTCCCTTTCTTTCCTCTCTCTCCTTCTTTCTCAATCTCTTCATTAATCTCTCTCCCTCCTCTCTGTCAAATGTCTGTTTGTTTAAGGTTTACAGTGAGACAGTGCTGCATTAAAACGTCATTCATGAATGATCAAACCATTTGAACGTGGTAAACACTTTAAAGTCACATTGTTCGACTTAAGAGACGTCACGCTCTTGTTTCAAAGATATTTTGTTTGCATAGTTTGGTACATAGACAGCTGTAGTAAGTTCGACTCAGGACCCAGGAAACAGGCAACAAAGTACAGTATATTGAAATAAGATACTGTGTACTGTGTATGTATATTAAAAATACCCTTCTTTTAATGCAAGTTCCCATTCTAATCCGGCACGTATTGTATGCGTTGTGTAGTATCTGGTGTGAAATATGTATTACCTGCTGTACGCTAACGGAGTTGGACAGGGTTCAGTGTTTGCGCCCTTTCCTTCTGTCTGTCTGTCTGTCTGTCTGTCTGTCTGTCTGTCTGTCTGTCTGTCTGTCTGTCTGCCTGTCTGTCTGTCTGTCTGTCTGTCTTTCAATGCCAAAAAGTGAGATCGTATCGGCGGATTTTCTTGACACTGGATGGGAATGACAAATCGAGAGATTATGGCTGTAGCCTACT
>NC_139960.1:18213067-18238067 GCF_963454915.1 Gymnoscopelus microlampas | reverse complement strand
TGGTCATATTAGGCTTTTAGCAGACTACTGTACTACTGCCAACATTCTGCTTCCATGAGAACCTTTATTAGGCTGAAATCGGAGCTTGGTGGTGTGTGTGTGTGTGTGTGTGTGTGTGTGTGTGTGTGTGTGTGTGTGTGTGTGTGTGTGTGTGTGTGTGTGTGTGTGTGTGTGTGTGTGTGTGTGTGTGTGTGTGTGTGTGTGTGTGTGTGTGTGTGTGTGTGTGTGTGTGTGTGTGTGTGTGTGTGAGATGAAATAGAGGAATGTTGATCAAAGTCGTGAAACATGTGGGCTTGCGCATACGTCTAATTTACACACACACAAACACACACACACACACACACACACACACACACACACACACACACACACACGCGAACACACACTCCCAGTCTCACACAATGCTTAGAGGTGATGTGTTAGTTCCTAACCTGCCCTGATTGTTTCTGTCATTGGCTCCTGAACTTTGACCTCCGTATGTCACGCATAACTTCCTGTCAGAGGCAGGATGCAGGATTTCCCCGTCACGCCAGACCGAGCCTCCAAAGATGTTTAGTCTCCAAGGCCCCCATGCTCTGCTCTGTGTGTGTGTGTGTGTGTGTGTGTGTGTGTGTGTGTGTGTGTGTGTGTGTGTGTGTGTGTGTGTGTGTGTGTGTGTGTGTGTGTGTTACTATACTTGTGAGGGCTAAATGTCCTCACAAATATAGTAGAATTTGAGAAATACACGTTGTGGGGACCATTGTCAGGTCCTCACAAGAGAAATGGTTGTTTCATGTTTAATGCCGTTGGTCATATTTATTCCTAGTTGTGCCCCGGTGTCGCGTTCCAAAAATAGCAGATCTTCAATCTCACCATCCCAGTTAGGGACAACCACAAAAAAGGCACACAAAAACTATTAAAGCATTCA
This sequence comes from Gymnoscopelus microlampas, assembly GCF_963454915.1. Classification (NCBI taxonomy): domain Eukaryota; kingdom Metazoa; phylum Chordata; class Actinopteri; order Myctophiformes; family Myctophidae; genus Gymnoscopelus; species Gymnoscopelus microlampas. The sequence goes on along the minus strand of NC_139960.1, from coordinate 18,237,160 downwards.
TAAAATTGCTGTCCTAAACTGTAGATGTCCGCATAAGTATAGTAATACAAGTGTGCGGGCGTGTGTGCATGCGTGCGTGTTGAGTGAGTCACCATCGCACAGTGTTAAAACGTGTGGAGGAAGTGTATTTTAGATTGATAGATAGTGACCGGCAACGTGCCAGATACTCCGCTACAATCTGCAGGCTATTGTTGTTAGTGTATCCTCGTTAGCAAACGAGCAAGTACGGAATGAACACACAGGAGGAGATGGGTCCATCCTAAATGAGTTGGTGGTGCCGTGATGCTGAAACCAAAAGCACATTCATTTGGCTTGTCCTTGACACAAAAGGTTTGAGAACCACTGGACTTCATGCCACTTACCCTGATTTTACACTCTGTAAGGCCTTGATAATTATAAATGTTGATAATTCTACCTTCTCCTTCCCCCTAAGACCAAGCTCCGCACCATGGGCGACCGGGCTTTCTGCTCTGCGCTCCCCGAACACCTGAGAGCACCACAGTCCACTGACGCTTTTAAAAACCTACCTTTTTAACAATGCCCTGATTTGACCTGATTTCGTTTTTAGATCGACTTTTTTATGTTGTTGTTTGTTGCCTTTGCTGTTTTTATGCCATTGGTTTTAAACCCTGTAGCACTTTGAGATGTGTGAAAATGTAAAGTGTGTTACAAATAAAATGTATTATTATTATTAATAATAATTTTGGTGGTTTGTGTGTTGTCAGAGTGGAGAGGCCGTGTCCTCGAGGCTGGTGGGGGAACCCCATGTGTGGTCCCTGTAACTGTGACGTGAACAAGGGCTTCCACCCCGACTGCAACAAGACCAACGGAGAGTGTCGCTGCAAGGTAAAAAAACAACAACATTCTGACTCCATGCAGCCTCTGTAAAGGTCTCTTCATCCACCATGGAGATACACAGTCACATTCTCAGTGCTCGTTTCACTCTGAGACTGGATGGATGGAAAATGTTTGTATCTCTGACCTCAAGTCCCCCGGGCACATATTTCTACACACACACAGTCACACACACACACACACACACACACACACACACACACACACACACACACACACACACACACACACACACACACACACACACACACACACACACACACACACACACACACACACACACACACACACACACACACACACACACACACACACACACACACACACACACACACACACACACACACACACACACGTGCACACACACACAAACCTTAAACTGTAATTATCAAACAAAACAGGCATTTGTTCCTGGCAGTGTGCACTGTAAAATCATGGGTTGTTCATTTAACTCTGAGAGTACCATACTTTAGACTTAGAGTGTTGGAGTTACCAGTGGCCAGATCCACAGTGTTGTTGTCAACGTTGGGGTCGGCATTATCCAGCGAACAAAAGTGTGTGAACGTACAGAAACAACACATCTGTCACCTTGGGCATCACGCCACAAAGCACTGATTTGCTGTGATCATAAACTGCAGTAGATACACTATAAAATCCTCAGTGTTAATTTATCAATTTGCCACTTTAATTTAAATGAAGGATTTTACAGTATATCATCAGGAGTGATTCTGTAGTATTATATTGATTGATTAATTGACTGATTGGTTGGTTGATTGATTGATTGATTGATTGATTGATTGAATGAGGTTTTATTGACAGAAATACAAATACAAAGTATTTGTTACATATCTGTAAAAAAGAAAAGCGCTCGAGAGCTTATTTCCATTGTGGTACTTTGAGTGCAAATGGAACTGAGTGCCATGTGTAGGCAACTAGTAGCATGGGTACTATAAATGTAACCTGTTACAACTCAACTAGCTGGTTGGCTCATTGTATCTTTTGACCAGAATAGGAATAATCTCCTCTCTATTGCTTCTGTGTTATTATGAAGTCTGTTCAGAGTTGAATGAACAAGTCCTCTTCTTGTTTGTGAAGATTCCGACCTAAGAATTTATGTTTATTTTACTCTACATTTGCACCTGTGTATTACAGTACACAACACTGTTAAATGAAGTCTGTAAAATTACTTGAATGTGGGCTGACAGATGAATGAATTTGAGATGAGCTGTGAATTGACCCCCCCCCCCTCCTCTCTCTCTCTCTCTCTCTCTCTCTCTCTCTCTCTCTCTCTCTCTCTCTCTCTCTCTCTCTCTCTCTCTCTCCTCCATATTCTCTCTTTTCTGTCTTTCTTCCTCTTTGCAGGATAACTATTATCGTCCGGAGGGTGATGACACCTGCTACCCCTGCGAGTGTTTCCCGCTGGGCTCCGAGTCTCGAACCTGTGACCCCCACACAGGACAGTGCCCCTGCAAGGGCGGGGTCATAGGACGCCAGTGTAACCGCTGTGACAACCCCTTCGCCGAGGTCACGGCCACAGGCTGCGAGGGTGAGAGAATTCATCTTTGTCTCCGCCAGGAGAGTTTGTTTTCACTTTCCGTCAGCCAAGCAAACATTGGTCGAGCCTCACGTGACACTTGACAATACAGTGAAATAGTGTGATCTGATTGGCTAGTGACATATAACGGGCTATAAATACATGTGTCACTTTGAAAGAGTCTTTGCCTCTTTCAAAGTGAGGTAAGACAGGAATAATCACGAAATGGCTGAGAAATGGCGGATACTGTAACAATTGGATAGGACACTTACACAGACAGGACAGATAGGACACTTACACAGACAGGACGGATAGGACACTTACATAGACAGGACGGATAGGACACTTATACAGACAGGACGGATAGGACACTTATACAGACAGGACGGATAGGACACTTACATTATACAGACAGGACGGATAGGACAGTTATACAGTAACTCCAGGTGGGGATACCAGTTTTATCCAACTAAGGTTTGGATAAAACAGACGGATAGGACACGGATAGGACACTTGTGTCATGTTACTATGACACAGTAACATGTTCTAATTAGAACATAAGAATTAGAACATTCCCAACATTCCCAACACAAGTCTGCTGGCGGAGACTTGTGCTCCGAGGAGCACTTTTTCTAGTTTGTTTTTGTTTTCATTCATTTTAAAATGGAATAATCAAATGCAGTTTTCAAGCTTTTTTTTTTGTTTTTGAAACAAACAAGCAAAACAAAACAAAACAAAATAAAAAACATACTGCCCAACTGATTTACAGCAGCGATTTTGGTCCAGGGACCCCCAGGGGTCATTGAAAGGGTTCCAGGGGGTCCCCAGCCAAAAAGAATTATGTAGCATCAACCTATTTTATACTTGGGCTATTTTTGAAACATTTTGAAAGATCTTGAAAACAGTTGAACAATTTTGAATCATTTAGATTTGTTTTCAACACAAATCTTCTTGTATGGTGGTCCCTGACACAAAACCTTTTCAGATGGGGGTCCACGGGCAAATACATATGAATTTGGGGGTCCCTGACATGAACCTGTTTGAGAACCACTGATTTACATGATCTTTTCATACAGTGTTGTCTTGTCACAGAGCACCCACAATGGAAGAATTTAATTGCAAAAAGAGTACATTGTATTTTGAAATACAAGAAAGAAAAAAAAACTTATGATGCTATCTAATATAATGCTATTTGATCTATTTGAATGAGCTGGAGTGCCACACACGCAGGGTGAATCAAAGGTGAATACGTCGTCAACTGAAGACAAAATGGCGTCTCTCGCATCTGCTGGTGTTGTAGCCGAGCTAACTGTGTCTTTGTTGCCCTCCAGTCAAGCAGAAGAGGCAGTCTGGCTAGCAGGCTAACTTGGCACCAACAATACAGTAGTATGTGAATGGACCAAAGCAGAACAAAAAGCAAACGTTTGTCCATCTATTATGAGGACATGAGAGTTGGAAAACGTGTTTGGAATTTATATGAGCGGAGAAGCCCAAAGTTTTTCACTTTGGTATGTCGCCCCCTGTTGAAGGACCCCCAACCCAGTGTTGCCATATTTCCCGAGAGAAACAAGCAACAAGAGAAGCGACTCTCCAAAAATGTATAATAAAAAAGTCTAAAGTGGCAGTTGCGTTTACACAGATGCAATTTGTGCGTTCGTCAATCATGAAGGCATATTGTACATCTCCAATATTCATCTTGAGTTCTTTGATCGTGTGTGTGTGTGTGTGTGTGTGTGTGTGTGTGTGTGTGTGTGTGTGTGTGTGTGTGTGTGTGTGTGTGTGTGTGTGTGTGTGTGTGTGTGTGTGTGTGTGTGTGTGTGTGTGTGTGTGTGTGTGTGTGTGTGTGTGTGTGACAGCCTGGCTGGTGATGTGAGGTTAGGTAGTAGATGGATCCTGCAACATAGACTATGGAGCTCAGTCAAACTTTATTATCTAACGTTGTTTTATAGACAACTTTAGGATCAAGCCCAAATAAGCACTTTGGAAACAAGCCCAAAAACCTGCAACCCGCAATTACCAATATTTACAAGAGACTTTACAGAAAGACAAGCTGCTTATAACACACGGACGCTATGCCCCCACCCCTACTATTGGCTTTGTTTGTGTTTTGATTCATTGGATTTGAGACTTTTTCTGGACCAACCATGGTGAAACATACTTTTGAGTTAGGAACTTAGGAATAGAGTTGATGTTGGAGGAAGAGTGAGGAAGGAAGCGAGGAAGAGAAGTGAGGAAGCGAGGAAATGGGACAAAGAATGAAGAAAGCACAGGAAATATTGACAGAGGAAAGGAAAGAAGTTTGGAAGTACCTTAGGAAACAACCTACGTTAATTTGACCTGGAATCATTATTTAAAGAATGTTTCCTTAGAGAAACACACACCAACTCTGCGGTCTTGGCTTCCTTCAAAGAGATCCCAAATCACAAGCATCCATAGTAACAATGAACTTATGATAATAATCATAATAATAACAACAACAACAAATGGAGCCAAATGGAGCCCTACAGGCATATGTATAAATGTTCTGTACATGCTCAGGATTTGAGGGTGCACAGTGCTGATAGAGTTAATGTAACCCTGTGGGATTACGGGGCTTTCGACGCATGCCTGGGTCTGTGCTGCTTCAGACGAGCTACCAAAGCAACCAAAAGTTCTGCAGGTCTCAACCAGTTTTTCTTTTTTTCCCCCTTTTTTATAAACCAGATATGCCAGTATGAATTATGAGTTGTGTAATCGCTGGTGTAGGATTAACATGGATCTGTGTGCGTGTGTGTGTGTGTGTGTGTGTGTGTGTGTGTGTGTGTGTGTGTGTGTGTGTGTGTGTGTGTGTGTGTGTGTGCCTGTGTGTGTGCGTGTGCGTGCGTTTGTGTGTGTTTTTTAAGGTGAAGGTTGACAATGAGACATGATGCCACATGGCATCCTAGAGAAAAGACGCTGACCTTTGACATAGAAGAGTTTTTTTTGTTGAAAGCGATGTGGTTTAGGTTGATTTACAAAAAAATGTTATCTTAGAATTCACATCCTTTCTGAATGAGGGGGGGGTAATGAGTAAATTCACGTACAACTAAAACAAAATGTGTTTGGTCGTTTACGTTGAGCCACCGTGTGCAAAACTGTCGTTGCCAGAGGATATTTCTCGACTATGCACCCTTCTAGGTCACCTTGTTTAGATATTTGAGACATTCAGTTACTCGTTAGTCCTTTAGGTGGTCAGGTCAACTAATCAAGCGCTTAATTTGTAGCAAACATGCATTAGACCAACCGTCAAATATTCATTTTCATTCAACTTTCCCAGTTTGCCCTTTAATCGATAGTGTGGAGATTGTGTGTAATATAGTATTAATAGCTAAACATAGAATTACCAACAGTTGATTGATCCTAGCTGTGTGGTACCCAGCAAAATATGTGAGTGAACATTTAACTCTTAGGGGGTAACAAATACCCGGGTCCATTATGGGCCCATTTTTACACAGTGTTAAATGAACACAACAGGGTCCAGGCTTTACTGGGTGAATTCCAGGTTTGAGTCATTCGTCTACTGTCCCTCCCTGAGTGTCCTGTGTAGTCCATAGTGGTATATGAGGGCTGTCCAAAGGCTTTACTTTCTACTGTCCCTGCCTGAGTGTCCTGTGTCTCTGTCTCTGTCTTCCATAGTGGTGTATGAGGGCTGTCCAAAGGCTTTCGACGCGGGCATCTGGTGGCCAAAGACCAAGTTTGGAGGACCCGCTGCCATGAACTGTCCCAAAGGATCCATTGGTGAGTAGTGTTCTCTCCCATTGATATGAACTATAATACCCAACACATAAACTACAATAGTTTATGTGGGGGGAGTGTGTGTGTGTGTGTGTGTGTGTGTGTGTGTGTGTGTGTGTGTGTGTGTGTGTGTGTGTGTGTGTGTGTGTGTGTGTGTGTGTGTGTGTGTGTGTGTGTGTGTGTGTGTGTGTGTGTGTGTGTGTGTGTGTGTGTGTGTGTGTGTGTGTGTGAGAGAGAGAGAGATTAGAGGTGAAGTTAAGACTCAAGTACACTGATCTTTCCCCAATAAAAGCGCCCTCACTTCCCTGGCTATCCCCTTAGTTACCGTGATCGCCATGGCAATCCTTTTGTTGTCTCTCCAGACTCGTTAGCCAATTTATTTGGTTACATTACCCAGTGCTTTCTCTCCTTTTCACCATCGCTGCTTCTGTGGCTGAAAAGAAAAGAAATACTTTGCATTTGTAAAGATCTCCAACCGAAGGCATTTACATCAAGTTCCACATACTTACTTTGGGTTGTACATTTATCCAATCACACGCTGAATTCAAGCCATGTGTTCTCAAATACTCCTCTGCCAGGACAGCTAAAGGCTGAATTATACCCCATTTTACGACAGGGGTCTGAAAATAGCTGATCTACATACTAACAACATGTTGCGATGTGACGCGTTGAAAGCTTGTAGATCTGCTATTTTTGGCGTATAAATTAAACATAACAATCAGTTAATTCATAACAGCACATTTCTAATAAACAAGTTTCAGGACGTAGTAAACAGTATTTATGTCTAAGTACTGGCTCTTACACTCATTCATGTGTAAATTATATTTATGCATTTCTCAGATTGAACATCATGTGTGGCACTGTTGTGGTTTAAGTCGTTGTGTCGCTTGTATGTTTGCTCTGTGCCGTAAATATATTAATATTTTTGTTATATTCAAGTAGTACATAATCAGAAACACTTGACCCTTTATTAAGTATGGGATTGGATTGGGTATGTGTCACTCGCAGTCTAACATGCGATGATTGAAGCTGAAATCCGGAACTCACTTTAACCAACATGTTAAATCGATATAATGAAGCATAGCGTCAGTTCATGCAGGACACGGAAGTCTTGCACGCCAAAGCTGTAATCAGCTGTCAGTCAGCTGATGTTGAACATCAGCTTTCTATTCCCCATTCAAAGGGCTGCTGGTCATTACATCACACATTCATACTCCAATCATAACTCACACATTAGCAAGGGGTTCCTTTAAATACGGCTTCGTATTCACTAGGTCTTTCTTGGTTGCTGACCAATGCATTCTGCTAGCTCCTCCTCCACCCCAGCCTCCACCTTTTGATTAGAGTCTGGTATAGTGGTATAGGCTCAAATACTTGTGATTATCATGTATATCTGCCTTGTTTAGTGACATTGTATCCCTATGGGGGATTTTCTTAGCATTCCCTGAATATTATGCTTTGCAGGCTGCTTCGACAAAATTCAGGGAATATCTCCCAAGAGCAGAGCTTTAACGCCAAGCTTAACTGTATTCCATTTGTTGTAATAAATGGTTAAATCTACTTTGACGTGAGTGTTTCTGATTGAACTGTAGTACATCTGCAGTGGTTGGAGATGGTGTCCCTACAATTCCATTGAGACATGTAGACCCTGGTGTCGTCAGGTGTCATTTTAGTACTGCCCGAAGCTCATAAGCCCAATATTTCCCCTGGAGTCGTAGATAATTGGTTTTCTAAGCGGAAAACGCACGATCGAATCCCATGGGCGTTACAGTTGCAATTATTTCTCTCCATTTGGAGAGGACATAAAACCTACTGATTGCAACTTTAATACCAATGCATCGACATAACTGAACAGACATTTAATAAATAGACGTTATGCACACACAGCCAAATCCAGAGTTTTAATGTAATCCTGCAGATTTATGGGTCCATTGTCAAATGAACACTTGAGATTGAAGTGTGCAAGCCGAAACATAATCCAGGTTGACTGATGTGCTTCCTTGGTTGCTGTGTCATCAGGTACGGCCATCCGTCACTGTAGCGATGAGAAGGGCTGGCTGCCTCCTGAGATGTTTAACTGCACCACCGTCACCTTCTCTCACCTGAAGAAAATGGTTCGTTCCAGAGCACTAATTAAATTCAAACTCACTTTGTGATACCATGAATGCACAGGGCTCAGACTAAACACAAGTCATCTATTGACATACTTCTTTCTTTTTTTCTGACATTGATATACACTAGCCTTTACACTGGGGAGTTCACTACAGTGTTAAACACTTCTGGTCCTTTTTATTAAATCAGTTGAGAACTCAGACACACTTCATTAGACTGTGCATGTATCTGTACTAAAGTGTAATTTGGCAGCACATTAACCTGTTCATCGTCGGTTGAACAAGTATACGTAGCAGAGTGGCTCAGAGCCTCTGCCTGAAGACTCTCTCCCCCCAGCAAAGGAGGATTGTCTCTTAGTTGCCGCTAGTAGACTAAAGATGTTTAGTTTTAGTGTCACTTCCTATGCGGGAGACAGTTGATGTTGAAGACAGCTGGGCCGGCTGGGAAGACACAATCAAATGCAATCGAGATATGTAGAATTGTCGAATCCATTCTGGTCCATTCTCAAATCCCAGGTGTTAACACAAAATACATTTGGTCTCATTGGTCATATGTTTTACATATTACCGATGGGACCTTTATTGGTCACTTGTACACATAACATAGGAGATTGGACCAGTTGATTGCATTGATTTAGCTGACCCAGCTGTCTTCAACATCGACCGCCTCTCATGTTTTTTTCTCCCTCTGTTCATCTCTTTCTCCACCCTCCCCCTCAATCCGTCCGTCCAGAACGAGGAGCTCCAGCGGAACGGCTCCATCATGGACGGCGAGCGCTCCAAGGCCATCGTGCGGCTGCTCCACAACGCCACCAACCACACGCAGCGCTTCTACGGCAACGACGTGAAGACGGCCGCGCAGCTGCTGAACCGCGTGCTGCGCTACGAGAGCCGGCAGGCGGGCTTCGACCTCACGGCCACGCGGGATGCAGACTTCAACGAGGTACGGAAAGAAAGAGGAGTCAGGAGGCCTGCGAAAACCGTTTGTCTTTTATCATGGTGGTTCACAAACAGCTTCATGTCAAGGACCCCCAAATTTGCATGCATTTGCTATGTAAAGGGTTAGTAAAGAGTGTTCAAACATTTTGCTAGGGATCCCCCTGAAATCCCCTCAAGGACTTTAGGAACCACTGTTTTATCAAACATAATGACCATATAAGGATTTGTAATTGTGTTAATCTAATGTGAGTGTATATAACCAAACAATGGTGCATTTGGTTATATAATGTATTTATTTTCTATGAATTGTGAATTTGATAATATTTTACTTGGTTTTACCGTTTAGATTTTTCCTCCAATCAAATCAATTTGATGTTTGTAGAGCAAACATGCAAACCATCTTCCCACATTCTACTAATGGACTAAAGCAAGATCTCATTTTATGAATAATTCACTGCCATTCGATCTGTGTGTGTGTGTGTGTGTGTGTGTGTGTGTGTGTGTGTGTGTGTGTGTGTGTGTGTGTGTGTGTGTGTGTGTGTGTGTGTGTGTGTGTGTGTGTGTGTGTGTGCGCGCGCGCGCCTGCGTGTGTGCGTGTATGTCTGTGTCTGTGTTCAAATTTGATTCAAAAGTAACCGTCTTTCCGTTAAACGAGTGATATCTCCCATTGTCACTCAGTTTTGTCTCCAGGGTGTCTTCACAGCTGTCTTAAACTTACTGACAGTAGAATGAAGATGGCACTATTGTCCCTTGTTGAAACCCAATCCTTGGCACTATAGGAGCGCTTGTTTTGTGAAACACTGCCCCCCACTGGTTGATCCTTATTGGTTTCAGACACACATTTTGTCTCCTCATTTGTTTTGGTTTCATCACTTCTCATTCCACTTGTTTTTCCCGTACCCTGTACGAGATCTCTCTCCTGATTGGATGAAATTGGTATCCCAACCTGAACATTTATTTTCTGTTTACTAAAGAGCTGGGGAGACAGGGGCACCACTGTTACTGAACAATCACTCTTAGCAACAACAGAGTCAAGTACACTCATAGAGCCATGTTCAAATATGATGCTTTGTATGGCCCTGTTGAATATTTTTAATAGATGCATCATTTATCAGTCCTCATGAGGGGATTAAGGCTCTATGTGAATATAGAGCTATGTCTGCTGTCGAAAAGCCACTGCAAAAAAAAGAAAATAGAATATTCGACTATTCTGTGAATGCCCTAACTTACTTTAATTAAAACAAGTCCTGAATTGCAGCTTGACAGTGTGTCGCGGGTTCGACTCCCGATCCCAACGACCTTTGCTGTGTGTCACCCCCCCCCCATCTCTCTACCCATTTCCTGTCTGCCTACTTTCCAATCAATAAAGATAGAAAAAGACCCCAAAAAATATCTTTAAAAATAATTAACTATAATTTTCTGTTACTATTTTCAAGGGAAAATATGGAAAATAATATGGAACATTATACACATCAAATTTGATTGGATAGTGGCACAGATGAGCATAAAAATCCCCTTTTTGCTCTGATGTTTCCAGAACTTGGTGCGCGCCGGCAGCGCCATCCTGGACCCAAGCACCAAGGAGCACTGGGAGCAGATCCAGCGGACGGAGGGGGGCACTGCCCACCTGCTGCGGTACTTCGAGGAGTACGCCAACACGCTGGCACAGAACGTCAGGAAGACCTACCTGAAGCCCTTCACCATCGTCACCGACAACATGAGTGAGTCTTGGGATACTGACTGTAGAACGTCTTTCAGGCCAAGGACCCCCTAGCTGAGGGGGGCAGATGAAGCAGGGACCCCCACTACATTTGTATTCATGTTAAATGTGTGTTTTCAGACATTTAACCACTTAAACCTTCAATACTTTGTAAACTTCACCGTTGGCTCTGTACTTGGTCTGCTCTTTTTTCCCCTCTACACCAAACCTCATTGCCGAAAATAGCCGATCAACAAGCTCACACTGCGAGGCGTTGTGTGCTTGTAGATCTGCTATTTTCAGCTAATGTTCCCCTCAGAATAGGGATGATAGGGTTCAGATTTTTAAAAAAAGTTCATATCACACAAAGATTTGGCGGACCCCCTGTAGTTACCCTGAGGACCCCCTAGACTGTAGACTATTACACAATCTCTGAATGCTTTATAGCAGTGATTCTCAATTATTTTTCATTTCAAGGACCCGCAGTCTACTATGCATTAGGACCCCCCATAACCCTTAAGGGTCCATCTGGTTATCTTTTTGTCATTTCTGTTCACGAAAATATATTTTAAAATATCTGTTAAGCAGCAAACTGTATATGCTTCGACTAATGTGATTTACAGCAGGGCAAATTAACGCGACTGCAAAGACGAAACGGAAGCGGGGAGAAGGCGGAAAGTCCGCTTTACTTTGCACAGACTGTATGACGGAAGCATTTGAACATTGTGTCAGACTACTGACCGCCTAACCACAAAAACAGCAGATCTACAAGCTCACAACGTTGCTAAATTGGCTATTTTCTGCAAAGATATTTAGTGGAGAGGGAAAACAGGAGGGGGGCTAGTATAGACCCCTGGGGGACTCCGGTCATCTAAGTATAGGGTTTATTGTACTTTGTCCAATGGTATCGCACAGAATTTAGTTTTTCCGACCTACAAGTAGGACATAACTAGCCTGGCTCCACCCCCTGAATCATTGCCTCGCATTCAGGGTCTGGTGACGCTGTCGAAGGCGGGTGTTTCTCGGTTGAAAATCTGTACGACGAATCGGGATCGGGATAATCCAGTATGAACCAATTGCTAAAGAGTCCCACTTTGGCCACGCCCCCATCTCAGAAATTGGCTGCATTGAGAGGGCTTTCAGACTGAATAATGGAGTGAAACGAAATGAAAATTCAGGCTGAGTGTCAGGCTAGGACATAAAAGCTTAAAACTCCTAATTTAGCTATTTGTTAAAATGTTTGAAGATGTGTGAAAGCCTTTGCAAATTTTCTCCTAGAAAGACACGTCCAAAATTGGTAAAAGGTGTGACGGAAAGTGAATCTACTTAAATTGTAGTAATCGAATTATCGGTTTAGTGTTGTCTGATATAAGATTTCACCAAAATGACTTTATTTGTACTGTCATGATATTTCATGTTCTACAGTAAATTAATCTCACAGATTAATAATAATATATATTTTTTTTAAAGTTAGTTGCAGCACTAGTGTGCATAGTGTATGTGTGTACAGGAACATGAATACACACAAAAGTGGGAGAACTTTATGGTCAGAACCTCGTGCACAATCACCCACAGTGAATCAACCCAGTGAATGTTTTATTCAGGTCAAATTAGTTTGATTTTGGTTGACGTGGACAAACACCATACAAGGCTCTTTTTGTGAACTGTGTTTTGTTATTCCTTGAACACGAAACTAGTTTTTATGCTGAAGATCTCTACTTCCCTCTCTCCCCTCTCTCTCGTCTCCTGCTCTCTACAACGTACAATTTACAGTTCAGCCATTTATAAGATGCCTAATTTATGTCACTGTGAATAGGTGAGTGCTAGGGAGTGAGTTAGAGTCTAAATAGGTGAGTGCTAGGGAGTGAGTTAGAGTCTGAAGAGGTGAGTGCTAGGGAGTGAATTAGAGTCTGAATAGGTGAGTGCTAGGGGGTGAGTTAGAGTCTGAAGAGGTGAGTGCTAGGGAGTGAGTTAGAGTCTGAATAGGTGAGTGCTAGGGGGTGAGTTAGAGTCTGAATAGGTGAGTGCTAGGGGGTCAGTTAGAGTCTGAAGAGCTGAGTGCTAGGCTGTGAGGTAGAGGTCATTCCACAGCTTGGGAGCCAGGAGGGAGAAGAGTCCAGGAGGCTTGTGGCGCTGACCAGGGTGTTAGCTGTGTTAGCTGACCTATGTGATCTTTCTCCCTCCAGTCGTAGTGGTGGACTACCTGGACGTGTCGGACCCAGAGAAGGCAACGTTCCCGCGGTTCCAGGACATCCAGGAGGCGTACCCCCGAGAGCTCCACACCACCGTCCACTTCCCCCAGTTCAACGCCGGCCCCAAAGAGCATAAAGGTACACACGCACGCACACGCACACCAACCATATGTCATTATTTGCTTTTTTTGACGGCATCAGAATCTGCAATTATGCAGCCAAAGATTACCGATTTTTAACTACTTTCAACCTGGTGTCTGTAGTGACCAAATCCCCACAACCAAAAATGTACCAGCGGGTAGAAAATGCCCACAACCTCGCATCGGAGCAATATTATTCATTAACCTTATTTCTGGAAGAACAGGATACTTATGATATTGTTATTGACCACTAGAAATATATTATTTTGTTCTAAATATCCACAGGTTGACAAACTAGACATAGCTAATGTTCTGGACACTTTGTTTTATATTGTTGTGTAGTTATCTATAGACATTCTACCTGGAAATACCGCTCTACACATTTGTTTGGAAACATTCTGGTCTGGTCTAGTGGTTAAGATAAAGTTTGTTTTATGTGTGTATTTTACATGTACTGTCGCTCGGCGAAAAGCGCTGATCTACAAGCTGACTGTAGTTGTTTTGCTTGTTCATCATATAATTGAAGTTAAATGTTCAATATAATGGACAGTTTAAATTGTAACGAGTGAATCCGCATTATTTCTCAGTGGAGCCTAGCCCCGCCCCCTCGGCTCAGACCGCGCCCCCTGAGGAGGATCTGGAGCCCACGGCGTCCAACAGGAACCGCCGCCACGCCGAGCCCGCCCCCCATCACCCGGTCGCCGTGGTGATAGTGTACAGGTCGCTGGGTCAGCTCCTCCCCGAGAGGTTTGACCCTGACCGCAGGAGCCTCAGGTAACACTTACATCATAGAATACTCAGTGTCCATTTAACCATCTGGAACTCATCAGAGAGAGTACAAATGTAATTACATTACATTTGTACTCTCTCTGAGTCAAATAATGAATCCACGCTGTTCCACACAATGTCTGTATGAGGATTTGTCAGTGGTGTAAAGTAACTAAAGTAAAGTAAACTCATTCATTCATTTACTTAAGTACTGTACTTAAGTACAATTTTGAGGTACTTTTACTTTACTGGAGTATTTCCAAGATACCTTTACTTCTAGTCCACTACATCTCAGAGGCAAATATTGTACTTTTACTCCACTACTCACAAGTTATTTTGCAGATATAAATGATTACATTATAAAACATATTAACCACTTTAGCCCTATTTTATACCTAGGCTATTTGACAATAGCCGATCTACAAGCTCACAACGCGTCGCATCGTGACGCGTTGTGAGCTTGTAGATCTGCTATTTTCAAACATTCTAGTACTTTTACTTTTGGTACTTTACAGTAAGTACATTTTGATACCAATACTTTCACTCAAGTATATTTTTAATTCTGGACTTTTATACTCGTAACAGAGTATACTTCTACATTGCAGTATTGATACTTCTACCTAAGTAAAACATTTGAGTACTTTTTCCACCACTGGGATTTGTATTGTAGTGCACTAGAAGTTCACGCGGCCCGAACGTCTAGCGTGACGCGTCGTTCACTTTGCAGTGCCACCTTACAGGCACCTCACAGTGTGAGAGAGAGTTTTGTGCTCTCCTAAATCCACGGCAGGCTTTGAAAGTACCCACTTCAGAAAGAGGTGACGTGCATCACCTCTCCAATGACCAAAACCCACTATGGAAGCCGTCGAACTGGTGCGATCTGACGGCATCCTAGAATTTATAGGTAGGATGTGATGTCATGCGTGATGTCATGCTGTCGTGAGATTACGTCACACTGGCGTTGTGTCCATATTCGGAGTGATGCAACGTACATACAACGTTACAACGTACATACTGACAACCGACATGGCGCAGGATTCAAATTGTATATATAGACGTCACACTGGCGTTGTGTCCATATTCGGGACGACCGTCTCATCGTGATGTCAGATTACGTCACAGTGGCTACATACAATGTTACAGACAACCGACATGGCGCAGGATTCAAATTGTATATATATAGATGTCTTGTATGTCACTATGGAAACAAGCCCCTGCGCATGCTCACGTTTTGTATAATTCATGTATGTGTGTGCGCGTGTTCAGACTCCCCAACAGGCCGGTGATAAACACGGCCATAGTGAGTGCCACGGTGCACAGCGAGGGACCCCCACTCCCGGCAGCCCTGGACCCCCCCATCACCCTGCAGTACACCCTGCTGGAGACAGAGGAGAGGAGCAAACCTGTGTGTGTGTTCTGGAACCACTCCATCTCGTGAGTCACGCACACACACACACACGCGCACACACACACACACACACACACACACACACACACACACACGCATGGGATTTGAACCCTGGTCTCTCGCATGAAAAACGAATTTCTACCGCTCAGACAAGAGGGAATCACCGCTTGGCCAGGGTAGACATGAGGTTTTATGAGCTTCAGGCAGTAAAACTTGTCAACAAGTAGGTGTCCTACCCGACACCAGGGTTTAAATGTCTCAATGGAAGAATAGGGAGACTACCTCCAACTTAGCCTGACACTCAGCCTGAATTTTCATTTGGTTTCACTCCATTATTCAGTCTGAAAGCCCTCTCAATGCAGACGATTTCTGAGATGGGGGAGTGGCCAAAGTGGGACTCTTTGGCGATTGGTTCATACTGGATTATCCCGATCCCGATTCGTCGTACAGATTTTCAACCGAGAAACACCCGCCTTCGACAGCGTCACCAGACCCTGAATGCGAGGCAAACGATTCAGGGGGTGGAGCCAGGCTACCTCCAACCACTTGTAAATGTACTAGTGAAAACAAAACATTTATTCATAGAAAATAAATTCTTCATCACAGCTTTAATTCTAAGAGGAAATTCAGACCGCTGTGATTTTTCTCTACAGCATTCTAATGCTTGATTTACAACAAGTATGAATCCGGCTTAAAACGATTTTGTCGAATCGTAAAAATGCACTCAGGTTAAATTAACAGAGATTTGACTGTGGACAGTCACACTAATTCATATGCCACTTTAACAACTATGATCCAGTGTCCACACCATAGACTGTAAAAAAGAATGGACAAAGCCACTCCCCTGCTTTCTACAGAACGAAAATGAAGCCGATAGTTCAGAAACATGCATTCCTCCATCGTTAATATATACAGTTGGCCACGCCGGAACTCAAACGCTATTGGTTGAGACCAGACACGTGACCAGCGAACCGGAAAACAACCCCCAAAAATGCTATTGGTTGGGTAGCTTGTCAATCAAGAGTAGGGCGGGGAATGAATGCTATTGGTTGTGTAGGTTGCCAATCAAATCATCCCGCCCCTCCTGGAGCATAGCCTACTTTATCGTCAATTTTAGAATAAATGGGACCATAATTTAGCAAAACGCATATCATGATGATTGAAAGGAGACTTTAAACTAGCGACTGGAAGCATAGAATTTCTGACAATTTTTATTACGGTAAGAAAATCTAGTCTAAAGTTTGTCAAAAACCCATTCACTTGCGTTAAAATAAATTCTTTCTGACACTGCAGGTCGGCGCAGGGTAAAACAGTGCCTCCCTCTGGCCATTCATAAGCTTCCGTGTTGGCCTCATCGTAATTATCCAAGCCTTGCCCCTTGGTCCACACAGATTGTGTGTCTCTCACATAAAAACTCTCTTTCATGCACACATGCCAATCACACACTTAAACAACAGATCAGCTAAACTCAGTGGTTCTCAAACGTTTCCATTTCAAGGACCCCCATAACTCTCAGAGTCACAGACCTGGAAGGGTCCATTTGAAACCCCCCTCAAGGAACCCTGAGGGTCCCCGGATCACACTTTGAGAACCACACTGACTCAACTAAACACAAATGAGATTCATGATGTTGTTTCTACTCACTGGTGTTTAGATTGTTGTGATGATGTGAGCTTCCTTCGCATTCGATCGTAACTTTCTTCCTCACACCCTGTGTGTGTGTGTGTGTGTGTGTGTGTGTGTGTGTGTGTGTGTGTGTGTGTGTGTGTGTGTGTGTGTGTGTGTGTGTGTGTGTGTGTGTGTGTGTGTGCGCGTGCGTGTAGGATCGGAGGTACGGGCGGCTGGTCTTCTAAGGGTTGTGAGCTGCTCAACAGGAACAACAGTCATATCAGCTGTCAATGCAACCACATGACCAGCTTTGCTGTGTTGATGGACATCTCCAAGAGAGAGGTACTGTATAGACAATTAATTGAATTAATCAACTAAAATGTCATGATCATGACAGCCCTAGTACTATATGAGAGAGAGGTACTGTTGAACTAGATGACATGTGCTCTTTATTTGTTTCCTTTGATCTTTCTATTAATAATGTTTGTATTTTAAATGTTTCCCTCTCTGTCTGTCAACCCATCTATCCTCTCTGGATCCTCCTTCCTTCCCATCCTTCTTCCATTCTTCCATCCCCCCAGCATGGAGATGTCCTGCCGCTGAAGATAGTGACGTACACCACGGTGTCCGTGTCTCTGTTCCTCCTCTTCCTCACCTTCGTCCTGCTGTGTCTGCTGAGACACCTGCGCTCCAACCTGCACGCCATCCACCGCAACCTGGTGGCCGCTCTCTTCTTCTCCGAGCTCATCTTCCTGCTGGGCATCAACCAGACAGACAACCCGGTGAGATGCCTTCTCTCTCTCTCTCTCTCTCTCTGTGTGTGTGTGTGTGTGTGTGTGTGTGTGTGTGTGTGTGTGTATGTGTCAGTGTTGATTTTGACATCAAATTTGTATTCAGTTTTAAAAATTCCATTTAGTTTTAGTCATATTTTAGTAATCTGAAATGTATTAGTTTTTGTCTAGTTTTAGTCGACTAAATATCATAAGATTATAGTCGACTAAATCTACATTTGATTTAGTTGACTAAAATGTATGTTGGCGGTGCTTTGATGGCATCATAATGGCAGATTTTTGACTTCCTCACTAACATTTTAGTCTATTTTTTATTTGCTGACGAAATTGTCAATATATTTAGTCTTAGTTTTAGTCATCATAGCTTAGTTTTTATTCAGTTTTTATTTAGTTTTCATCAGTGAAAATAGGTACTGTAGTCGACCAACATTTTTCGTCATAGTTTTAGTCGACGAAATCAATGTGTGTGTGTGTGTGTGTGTGTGTGTGTGTGTGTGTGTGTGTGTGTGTGTGTGTGTGAGTGTGTGTGTGTGTGTGTGTGTGTGTGTGTGTGTGTGTGTGTTTGCGCGTGCGTGCGTGCGTGCGTGCGCGCGCGTCTGTGTGTGTGTTTTATTGTGTTCTCCACCCCAGTTGCCTGTGGGTTGCACACTGTTACACACTGTTAAAGTTGCTCTCTGTAACTCTCATGTTTGAATCCGAGTCCCCCGTGCAAGGGCTGATTTTTTTTCACCACAGAGCCAATAGAGCACGTCTACGTACACAGGGAAGACAATTCATTTTGACCTTCAGGCAGTACCATTTAGTCAAGCAGTAGTGGTCCTACCACAGGAACCAAATGGACCTTTGACTTACTTGGCTTAATCCTCTTTACCCCGTTGAGGGCCATAGGGCGTTCATCAGAGCTCTCCATCTCACTGTGTTCTGAGCCTGGGCTTTTGCTTCCTGCCAGCTCACTCCAAAGTTCTTTATGTCTTGGAGTGTGGAACGTCTGCAGGTGTTTCTCGGCCTATCCTGTTTCCTCTCTCCCTGTTGGAAGGGCCTGTCCAGGGCCTGTCTCGTGATGCTACTGTATTTGTGTCCTTCCTAAGGGTGTGGCCTATCCAGTTCCACTTTGATGGTAGTAGCTATATCCTGGTTTGTGATCCAAATGGACCTTTACGGTTCTGTAACTCTGAAAATGCACACATGGAACAAAATGGATCCTAGTGTACAGGATCTATCTCACTCACTGAGATAGATTAATTTGGGCCAAAGGTTTACGCTCTGTGCCCCACCCCGGCCCACCCACCGCCACCACTACCATCACAGAGATGTGAGCATGCCGCACCACTCCCAACTCCAAAACACATGAATACCTCTTGATTCTGATCTCATAATGGGTCACTTTTATTCCTCGTAATTCCACAGCACTTAGGGCCGACAAATGAGGACAGAGGTGTCAGTTCACACAGGGACATCGTACATGTACACAGTAGACACACACACACACGTACAATGTATGGTGTACACACACACACACACACACACACACACACACACACACACACACACACACACACACACACACACACACACACACACACACACACACACACACACAAACACACAGTCAGTAGTTTTCCTACGCCTGCAGCGTAATGGATGTTAAGGCAGGATCAAGACGTTCTCTTTCTGTAGTGTTTACCGTATTAGAAATCTGCAAGGCTTGTCTCCAGGATTTGGTTTGGCCCGCAGGGAGCCATCTAACCCTCCTGTGTTGACAGGAGCTTTAACACTCCATGCGGCCAGAGACCTACCTCCAAGTCTGTCATTGTTTGACAGATTATGTCTTGTGAGGGCTCTGCTAACGATGGTGATGGGGGAGGAATGTGCTGCATGCCCAGCCGATCCCTCGCTCTCATCCAACCTGGAGTTTGTCCCAGACCCTGAAAGCAGTGGGTCTCAAACCTCTTCATGTCATGGACCCCCACATTAATATGTATACTGTATGGCCTCAGACCCCCATCTGATAATATGTTGGACGCAGAGAGCATTTTACAACCGAAGGGTTCTAAAATGCGTTCTGTGCATGTGCGAAAATGTGCGTTTTTTTTTTACCAGGTTTGTTACTTTTTTGGGCGTTTTTGTTACGTTAATTCGATTAATTTGATTAATTCGGCACAAAAAATGTACTCCATGAAGTGTAGATGTCGGAGGTTTCTTCTTTTTCTTTTTTCTTCATCCCAAAAGTGGGGGGGATATCCCTCACAACATGGGAACTGAGTATGTCCAAACCCCCCCCCCCCTCTCTCTGCATCCCTGGTGCCAGGGACCTTTTGTATTGTTAAATTGTTAATATATCCTATCCTATCCTATTATTATATAAGGAAACCTCTGTCTGTCTGTCTGTCTGTCTGTCTGTCTGTCTGTCTGTCTGTCTGTCAGTTCCACATTTCTCAGCTCAGTGGGTTCATTCATTGATCTGAACTTGCACATGGGCATTGACCACTGGCACATGCAGACAGCTTACATTTTGGGAAAGTGAAAAACGGGCATCCCCACTATTAGCGTTTTTGTGTAAACACCAGAGATTCAGAGTTCGGCCTATGGGATCTGTCGTTATGCTTATAGCCCTGCAGGCTATGGGATCTCTAGCCGCAGGCTAGACTTGGCTTACGCACACACGCACAGCCAGACAGCGGCAGAACACATCAGACGCTGCAAACTTATAAAGGACTTTCATTTTACAGCGTTTTATGAGCGGGAGGGCGCTCTGGATATCATCTCCATAGCACTAGCACGCACATTGACACGTGCAATGTTCGAATCCAGGTTGTGTTAGCACACATAGCTTAGCTGAAACAGCGTAAACATCAACTTCTCATGGTTGTGGGTGGTAACGATTCCACGTCGGGACATAAATGACCGGGTTGTCACACACACACACATACACACATACACACATACACACACACACACACACACACACACACACACACACACACACACACACACACACACACACACACACACACACACACACACACACACACACACACCATGCCAACATGATTAAATCACTGCCCAAAACCACCAAAGTTCCACTTTGTTTCAAGATTTTGTAAAAAGACATTTTGTGTGCTTGGTGTGATCCAAAGATAAGATCCTTTATTATAGTATACAATATACAGACAGGAAATGGGGAGAGAGAGACGGGGAGTGACATGCAGCAAAGGTCGTCGGGACCGGGACTTGAACCCGCGACGCACTGTCAGGCTGCAATGGAGCCAAGGTGCCTATATATTTGAACATTTTTTGTTATATATATTTTGTAAAGTCTTGTTTTTATATTTCTTTCAGTTAACTAAAATGTTTTGTCACGCACACGCGCGCGCACACACACACACACACACACACACACACACACACACACACACACACACACACACACACACACACACACACACACACACACACACACACACACACACACACACACACACACACACACACACACACACACACAGTGGGACAAAGGCAGAGACAATCCTTTGAAGTCTGCTGATTCAGACATGCACGTGTGCACACATGCAACATATGCACACACACACACACACACACACACACACACACACACACACACACACACACACACACACACACACACACACACACACACACACACACACACACACACACACACACACACACACACACACACACACACACACACACACACACACACACACACACACACACACACACACACACACACACACCTCCAGGCGTGTCATGGAGACATGCTGGGACTGGTATTATGTCAGCAGAGCTGGCCTTAGGGCGTTGGTTTTTAACCAATAATGTCTTCCATCTCTCGCGCTACAGAAAATATCATTAATCTGTTAAATTGAAGGTAAATCCTCTTTGTGAGTAGAGATTTATTTCAAGAGTCTTGACATAATTGTAGGATATAGACAAAGTCATGAAAATATACTTGAACTAAAAACAAAGGAGACAACATAAGTAGATATGTGGCTCTAAACGTGTAACTTGACAGTATTGGCGAAACGTTTCAAAAGAAATTCAAAAATAGCCAAAATAACAGATCTAAATTGTTTGGCGTGTTGTACAGTATGCTTAAGGTTAGGCTGTTTTAGCTCTTTTTACACCGTGGCTACTCAGAGATGTGCTGTCTGTCTGTCTGTCTGTCTGTCTGTCTGTCTGTCTGTCGCGCCTGTGTGTCCGGAGGTAATCTCGCAAACCGCTGGACCAATCATTTTTACCAAAATGTTTAAATATTTTTGAACTTTAACATTTTTACCAAAATTTTTAAATATTTAATTGAACTTTAATGTTATAATGGTTATCAATGGGGCTGTGATCATGCAGAAACCTTGCCCAGATGTATACGTCATACATACTGACGTAGCATCACAGTTTGGTCACATGAAGTCTGAGATCCACTTTGGACCTTTTGAGTAGTTAATATGTAAAGCAGGGGTCTTCAATGTTTTTCAGGCCAAGGACCCCTTAGCTGAGAAAGAGATGAAGCAGAGACCCCCCACTACATGTTGGATTTGTGTTAAATGTGTGTTGTCAGACACTTAACGGGCACGGTGGCGCAGTCGGTAGCGCTGTCGCCTCACAGCTGGAAGGTCCTGGGTTCGATTCCCGCCAGGGACGCTGTGGGCGCTGGGGGCGTGTCTTCTCCTCCGCGTCATCAGCGCCCATACCCAGGGTGGGGTTGGCGAAAGGGCCTACTCTGTGTGGAGTTTGCATGTTCTCCCCGTGTCTCCTAGGGTAGTTAATACCCTCTCAAAAACATGTAGTAATCCTGGTCGATATACCGCCTCCCCCATGACAGCCGGGGCGCCTGATGGAGGGGAAGGGAACTGGTTGGAATAACGTGTTCCTTCCACACGCTACGTCCAACCAGGGAAACTCCCCCCTGTCAGGTGACAAGAAGTCAGTTGGCTCTCATGCACTGAAGGAAGCATGAGCTCGGCCCTGGCCTCCCTGCTGTTGGGGACTGGTGTAGCGCTGGTGTAGGGCTGGTGTAGCGCCCAGGATCACTTAGGAAATTGGCACCGGGTGAAAATCGCGGGATAAAAAAAAAAAAAAAACTCAATACTAATGTTCCCCCAGGATAGGGATGCAAGGGTTCAAGTGGTTCAAGTAAAAATAAATAAAGTCCCTATCACACAAACATTTGGCGGCCCCCCCTGCAGTATCTCTGAGAACCCCCTAGGGTCCGAACCCCTAATGAAGACCCCTGCTCTAAAGAGAAAAACGGCTTTAAAACATTCTGGCCTTGCACCTTGTGAAATGTGCTGCAACTTGACTTTGGAAACCCTGTGCAAACTCTTTATTTACTAACGAGGCTGCTTTGGAGACCACATGAATAGCACAGTAGCTACACACAACAGTATTAATGTCATTCGCCAGTCACTACTAGCTACGTTGTCAGTTAGCCAGCAGTCAGTGGGAGGCTGTTTTTATTTCCTCTTCTAGGCAGAAAGCAGTGCGGTTACGGTTGTTAAAGTGGTGATTGAATTGTTTTGGCCGACAGAGAAATATGAGCTTCCTGGTCTGAGGTGTTTTTCAGACCATTAAAGAACCATACCAGTGTTTACACGTTTCTTATATATCGCATATTTTGTTCATATTCAGTACAGTAAACATAACAGAATGTACTGTACCTGGAATGGTTTGTCAACATTAGCTAAACAACCTCAATGTTGTTAGTTAGAGCCTCTTAAAGCAAAGATTTGAGTTTGAATTGCAGTAAGGAACTATTTTTCCAGGCATTTTAACTACTTGAACCCCGGCATGATCCATCATATTCTGGGGGGAATATTAATTTGCAACAATAGCTGATCTACAAGCTCACAAGTAAGTGTGCGTGCTATTTTTGGCAAAGAGATTTGGTGTAGACGGTGGCCAAATACATATTATTATGGGTGGTCCTTGGCATGACAGAGTTTGAGCACCTGACTGATAAACAGTAGCAACATACGTTTTCAGAAAACTGTTAGGATTTAGAAGAGTTTTTAGAATCGGCCTCAGGTCTTAATGGGTTAAGTGGTTAACGTTCAGCTCAACAGCTCTATTACAGTAATACTGTGATTTTAGGTCAAACAAACAGCATGGTGACTTCAAAAGTGTGGCTTACCTATACCTAGCAACTTTACAGTCACATAGAAAGCCTGTGTGGTTGTTTTGACTGCATTGGGCTGTGACTCAGCCAGTGACTCACTGTGGGCTGTGAACAGTAACTAACACTATAATCTTTGTATTCAGAACACAAGATGAGAGG